>NW_006404840.1:0-514 GCF_000299155.1 Elephantulus edwardii
CAATAGTTTTCTTGCTGAGTCTTTAGGGTTTTCTAAGTATACTATCATGTCATCAGCATAGAGGGATAATTTTACCTCCTCGTTGCCTAGAAAATGTTGAAGTTGTCAATGATTTCCTTTTTCTTGTATCCACAATCAACACTCTGAAAAACAGCAGTCAATAGTTCAAAAGACATATTGCCTGACAAAATTTAAAAAAGAATTTGTTTGAATTTGTATTTGATTTTTATAAATAAACTAGTAGAAAAAAAATACCTCTTTAACATGCAAAAAGCAAGAATGTATTGTTAAAAACTAAACATGCCTGACCCAAGCACACTTATTTTCCGTTGTTTCACTTGCATGTGATATAGGACAATTAATAAGGAAGACTAAACATGAATTGATGTTTTTGAATTGTAGTATTGGAGAATAATATTAAATATCCTATGTGCTAATACGAAACCTATACTTGGACCAAGAGGCAGTAGTCAGAACAGAGCAGGGTAACACTGCATGGTTCAAAATTGGGAAG
>NW_006404840.1:1709-2639 GCF_000299155.1 Elephantulus edwardii
AACAACTATGTACTATCAAAAGAACCAACAGATCTGTTTTGGAGGGAAAATAGCCAGGATGATCCTTGAAGGCAAGGATAGTGAAACTTTGTCTTATATACTCTGGGAGTGTTGTCAGAAGGGGTAAATCCATAGAAAATAATAACTTGTTGGGGAAAGGAGAGGGTCAGCTAAAGAAGGAAACATTTTCAAGGAGATCTATCAACACAGTTACTGTAACAATTGGGCTTGAGCCTGGAAGAACCTGTGAGGACAGCACAGAATAGGGCCAGGTTTCAATCTGTTGTCTATGGGTAACTGTGAGTTGTAGTTGACAGGATCTGATCAACAACAAGAAAAAAAAAAACAGTGGAGGAGAAATGGGGAAAGACAGATACCAAGATACATGGAAATCTCCAAGGACCAGGAAGCAGTAGCTGAAGAAACAAGGACCTTCCTCCAAGGTCAACAGAGAAAGAATGCCTTATCCTAGTGCCACATTCTGAATTTAGACTTCTAATCTCTTAAACTGTGAGAAAATATATTTCTGTTTGTCAAAGCCATCTATTAATGATATATTTGTTATAGCAGTACTAGATAACTATGACATAATCTTTTACCTTCTAACCTATAGATATGGGCAAATGTCAATTTAATTTTGTATATTTTATTATTCTAAAGAGTACATTCTTCACTTTGTTATGTTTTATTGCTTAGGCCAACTTATTATTTAGATGAAAGGTGGCCTTTAGGATTGTCCTCATTTTGAGGCTAAAATGTTATTTTATGGACAGAGTCTCATAGTTCCTGCAATCTCATTGTTGCTGCTGTTACGTGCTGTCGAGTCACTTGCAACTCATAGCAACCCTATGTACAACAGCCCTAAATTGTGCTCTATCCTGTGCCAATTGCACTGCCTCTGACACACCCATCCCGATTACCCCAGTCACT
>NW_006404841.1:0-2413 GCF_000299155.1 Elephantulus edwardii
ACAGTCCTTGACCTTCTGCAGCAAGTGTTTCAAGTCCTCCTCAGTTTCAGCAAGCAAGGTTGTGCCATCTGCATACTACTGGTTTTCCTCCAGTCTTGATGGCACATTCCTCCTCAGAAAGTCCAGCCTCCTGAATGATCTGTTCTGCATACAGATTAAAAAGTATGGAGACAGATTGAAAAGGTATGGAGTAGGTAGCTTAGTGGAAAACATTTTGCCCAAGACATAGGCCTCTTTTAAGGAGCCATGTAGTGCAGTTGGTGTCCATAAGCAAGAACTCAGAAAGCTGTGTTTTAGAATATCTTTAATTACTTTGGTTTTGCAACTTACTGATCCTAAAGTCCTGTGCTGCTCAAAAAACTAACAAAGAAAGAATTTATAATGATCTTCAGGAAGTGGCTCTGCATGGCTCTCCCTCATATAAACTACTTTCACAATTCCCTCTTCAGAGCATCTTCTCACAATATGTCTTTTTTGTTATGATAATTTCTAATACTTTTCTGTATATTGAGATTTTTAAACAAGGCATATACATGTTTTATTTTATTTTATTATTATTTCTTTTTGTGTGGACCGTCAAGTTAGATCTGACTGGTACAGGAGGAGATTGCTCCTCCTGCTCCAGCAAGGCATCTATCTGGTGGATTTGAACCACATACCTCTGGGATTGCAGTGCAGCTTCTTGCCACTATGCCACCAGAGTCCCTATGTTTAATTTTTATAAAGTCCAATTTGTTGATTTTTTCCCTGTTGTATTGTTCATGCTTTTTGTGTTGTATCTAAGAGCCCATTGTCAAGAACAGTCTTCTGTGTTTTCTTCTATGACTTTTATGGTTTTAGTTCTTAAATATACTTCATTGCTCCATTTTGAATTAATTTTCATATAAAGTGCAAATCAACTTGATAGTAGTGAACTTGGTTTTGTGTTCTGAGCCTTCAGGGTGTATGTAGACGTCCTGGATGGAGAGGAATGGAATGCTCGGTGGGTGCCATCTGGCTCTCTTGGACTCAGTTTCCCATTCCCAGGTGCATGAGGGATGCTGAAGCTTCTTGGGCTTGAGGTTTTTCTCTCATTTGAATGCATACTTCTGGAAGAGCACTTTAAGGAGATTTTTTTTTTCCAAAGAGAGACACTGTGACAAATTTGGGAAGTTTTAATAAAATCTTGTCTTAATTTGAACTTAAGTATGTGATGTTGGGCAGGCTCTCAAGGTCTCAGTTTCCTTGTCTGTAAAATGGGAACTGAAGTGAGATAAGGTTTACAAAGTGCTCAGCAAAGTGCCTGGCTCACAGTTCCTCTAACAGATTAAAGAACAAAGATTTCTCATAGTTCAGGAGGCTGGGCACCAGCCGCTTTCTGGCTCAAGGACTTCTAATCTGTTTCAGACCCTATTGCTTTGACTTCATTTGGTAATCTTCACATGGGCCCTGGATGCCTGCTTTTGTCCTTGCTGTTGCATCTAATCTGCTAGTTTTATAACTCAGAGTTGATTAGGTTTAGGACACTCCCCTCCCTATTGATATGGCCTCATCAGCATAACAAAGAAAACACTGTTCTCAAACAGGATTACATCCAAGGGTATAGATAGGTTAGGATCTCATCTCATGTTGGGGGTGGAAGGACAGGGGACACACACAATTCAGTCCACAAGGAGAGGTTTTCTCATAGTTGTTGTTATTATCACTGACTGCTCTGCTTTTCAAAATAGGTCACAAAAGTGGATTCTGGGAACTCAAGGATAGTATGCAATACTAAAATTTTGAAAAGACTAATAAAAATATTTCAACTTTAACAATAATTTGTACATACAAATGTATGAGGTGGATTGATTCAGCGACTGGGGTAATCAGGATGGGAGTGTCAGAGACAGTGCGATTGGCACAGGACAGAGCGGAGTTTAGGGCTGTTGTACATAGGGTGGCTATGAGTCGCAAGTGACTCCACGGCACATAACAACAACAACAATAATAATTTGCTTCTGTTTCTAGTATGTAGACTGGTTGAGTACAAAAATCCTTCCTACTATGAAAAACTTAAATGTTGAGTAAAATATCAAAACTTGTCTATTAAAATACAGGTGAGCTGCTGATGAGAGAACTGGTCAGAAGTCAAACAATGAGAGAGTGACTTCATAAATCTACATGAGAATTTACATTCCCCCCCCCAAGGGCTTGGGTTATAAAAGTTCAGGGTGTCAGACACTGCCTCGATACCACATTGGTCCTCTCTGCCCACTTCTGATTCTAGTCACTGCTGAGGTGACTGGCTTGGTGTGGACTTTGTCAGTCATGTGTGCGTGCCCCTGCCTTATCCACCTGTTACCTACCTCTTACTTTATGTCTCATAGTATGGGATAGCCTTAGGAGCCTCTTGGATTCTCAGGTATGTGTTGTTGTTGTTGTTGTTGTTGTT
>NW_006404842.1:0-2534 GCF_000299155.1 Elephantulus edwardii
GGTGCCAAGAGTGTTGACTGTGGAGCCGAGCAAACTGAAGCTGTGAACACTCTCAATCTCTTCGACATCCATCCTGACACTGCCAATTGGTTGTGTGTGTGTGTGTGTGTGTGTGTGTGTGTGTGTGTATGTGTATATGTAATTTTTTTTAATTTTGCCTTTGCTTCTTCTTCTCTGTGCTCCAATGCAATATTCAGAGTTTCTTCTGACATTTTGGTCTTTTCTTCCTCCTCTGTCTTTGTAATGAATGTTTACCCTCTTTCTGGATGATACTCTTGATATCCTCCCACAAGTCATCTGATCTTCTTCGCTCATTAGTGTTCAAGGCCTCCAACCTGTTCCTGAGATGGTTCTGAAATTCAGGTGGGATAGACTCAAAGTCATATTTTATTTCCCGTGGATTCAGGTTCATTTTCCTCAGCTTCAGCTTGAACTTGCCTATGAGTACTTGGTGGTCTGTTCCGCAATCAGCTCCTAGCCTAGTTTTCACAGCTGACATTGAGCTTCTCCAGCAGTTCTTTCCACAGATATAATCAAAATGATCTTTATGCATACCGTCAGATGAAATCCACGTGTATAACCTGTGTTTATGTCTCTTAAAAAATGTATTGCAAGTCATTGATTGTGCAAAATTAAATCAGCTTCATTTCTGTCACCGAGTCCATGTTTTTCCAACTACTGAATCTTCTTCTCTGTTCCCAACTTTTGCATTCCAGTAACCCATTGTTATCAATGCATCTTGATTGTATGTTTGATCGATCTCTGACTGTAAAATTTGCTAGAAATCTTCTATTTCCTCTACTTTGGTTGTGGTTGCTGGTGCATTTATCTGAATGATAGTAGTATTCACTGGACTTCCTTGTATGTGTATGGATATTATCCTGTCACTCATAATATTAAACATATTACAAAGAAATGTGCAAGGAGCTGGAGTCAGAAAATCAAAAGGGCCGAACTCGCTCAGCATTTCTTAAGCTCAAGAAACTGAAAAACAAATTCAAACCTGGAATTGCTATAATCAAGGATGTGTTAGGCAGAATATTAAATGATCCAAGAAGTATTAAAAGAAGATGGAAAGAATATACTGAGTCACTGTATCAAAAGGAATTGCCAGACACGAAGAATTTAATGAAACAACGTATGAGGAAGAGCCTATGGTGATGAAAGAAGAAGTTCAGGCTGCTTTGAAGGAAATAGCAAAAACTAAGGCCTCAAGAATATATGGATTACCGATTGACATATTTCAGTTAACAGATGCTGCCCTGGACATGCTCACCAAGTTGGTCCAAGAAATCTGGAGGACAGCTACTTGGCCAACTGACTGGAAGAGATCTATATTTGTTCCCATTCCAAAGAAAGGTGACCCAACAGAGTGTGAAAACTGTAGAGCAATATCATTGATTTCACATGTAAGCAAGATTCTACTGAAGATTATAAAAAATGACTGGAACAGCAAATCAGTAGAGAACTGCCAAAAGTCCAGGCTAGGTTTAGAAAGGGCCATGGTACTAGGGATATTAGAGCTAATGTTAGATGGATCTTGGCTGAAAATGGGGAGTAGCAGAGGAATGTCTGTGTTTCATTGATTATGCAAAGGTGTTTGACTATGAGGATCATAACAAACTGTGGCTGACTCTGAGAAGAATGGGAATCCCAGAACACTTGATTGTGCTAATGCATAACCTATACCTGGACCAAGAGGCAGTCCAGAGCAAGGAAACACTGCATGGTTTAAAACTGGGAAGGGCGTATGCCAGGGATGTATCCTGTCTCCATACCTTTTCACCTGTATGCAGAACAGATTATCCAGGAGGCTGGCTCTATGAGGAGAAATGTGACATCAGTGTTGGTGGAAGATCTATCAACAGTCAGTGTTATGAAGATGACACAACCCTGCTTGCTGCAACTGAGGAGGACCTGAAGTACTTGCTTCATGGTCAAGGACTGAAACCTTCAATATTTATTGAGGTTCAATATCAAGAAGAGAAAGATTCTCACCACTGGACCAATTGGCAGCATCAGGATGGATGGTGAAGAGATTGAGATTGTTCACAGCTTTAATTTGCTTGGCTCCACAGTCTACACTCTTGGCATCAGCAGTCAGGTAATTAGAAGACATATTGCAATGGGTAAGTCTGCTTTTAGGGACCTCTCCAGCCTATTGAAGAATAATGGTGTCTCTCTGGAGACTAAGGTATGTCAGATACAGGCCATGGTCTTTGCAATCACTTGTTACGCAGCAGAGAGTTGGAAAATTACTAGGGAGATTAGAAGGAGAATTCCTGCCTTTGAGCTTTGGTGTTGGAAAAGAATATTGAGTGTACCATGGACTGGTAAGAAAACAAACAGATTCATCTGGCAGAAGGTTAACCAGGGCTGCTCCTTGGAGGCAAGGATTCTGGGGCTTCATCTGACACACTTTGGACATGTTCCAAGGAGGGACCGCACCCTGGAGAGGGACATCATGCTTGGGATGGTGGAAGGACGGCATAGGAGGGAAAGACCCTCTATGAGGTGGATTGATTCAGTGACTG
>NW_006404843.1:0-668 GCF_000299155.1 Elephantulus edwardii
AGTAAAGATCATCATAAAAGACAAAATGGGATCAAACTTAGAAGGACTAGCCTGAGGTAAGAATGTTGTTGTTGTTGTTGTTGTTAAGTGCCGTTTCGTAGCAGGCGACTCATAGCGACCCTATGAAGGAAAGTCCTCCACGCTTGGGTGCAAATAGGCTGGCAAATACTGCCAGACATGCTCAACTTGGAGAGGATAACACTGAGAAATGGAACCTTTTGAAGACTGAGTCCCTGTGTGCATCAAAAAGATTGACCAGGAAGGTTAAAAGAAAACCTACTGACCTGTTAAAAATATTAGGCAATTTCACAATTTCATCTTAGACAAGAGTGTCATAATAGTAGTTTACAAAATACTATAGGACTTCATAGGAAAAATACTGAAAACTCAATTATGAAATGAAAAAAAAATAAGAAATGGAAAGACTTTTCACTGAGGAAAACATTTGGATGGCCAACAGACACATGAAAAAGTGCTCCAAATCACTGGTTTGTATCAGAGATACAAATCAAATCTAAAATAAGATAACATTTCACCTAGTATCAATGGCAAAGTATAATAAGCCAGCAAGCCGTAAATGTCACAAGGGATGTGGAGAGATTGGAACTCTCATACACTGTTGGTGGGATTGTAAAATGGAATAACCACTCTGGAAGGCAGTTTGGTGT
>NW_006404843.1:2278-2788 GCF_000299155.1 Elephantulus edwardii
AGTGCTTAAAAACAGCCTGAGGAGACATTCAGATGGCAAACAAACACATGAAGAAATGTTCGAAATCTCTAGCTTCCAAGATGCAAATCAAAACAACTATGAGATACCATCTCACTTCCGTAAGAATAGCAAAATTTAACAAAACAGCAAAACACAAATGCTGGTGAGGTTGTGGAGAACCTGGAACCGTTATTCACTGCTGGTGAGAGTGTAAAATAATGCAGCCACTATGGAAGGCAGTATGGCTCTTTCTCAAAAAGTTGCAAATAGAAATACTATTTGACTCAGCAATACCACTAGCTGGAATATACCCCAAAGAAACCATAACTACTACCCAAACAGATATGTGCACACCCATGTTTATTGTGGCTTTGTTCACAATAGAAAAGAGTAGAAAAAAACCCAAGTGCCCATCAACAAATGAATGGGTAGAGAAGCTGTGGTATACTCACACAAAGGAGTACTACACTGCATTGAAAAACAAAGAACTCATGAAATATTATTCAAAAT
>NW_006404844.1:0-534 GCF_000299155.1 Elephantulus edwardii
GTGGTATGGGACATTCCTTATTCCTTTGGCCCAGACAGCTTTGTTAAGCCTGGTGTCAATGCGAACATCTGGTGTTCCCATCTCCTTCATGGCAACTTTCTGGATCTTCTTTAGTGCCCGAGGTGCACGCTTCTTAAATCCCACTCCATGGATGTTCTTGTGAATGTTGATGGTGGCCTCTCTGGTCACCACTTCATTGATGGCAGAACGGCCTTTCTTCTTCTCACCACCCTTCTTTGCGGGGGCCATAGCGCTGGGACTAGGCTGGAAAGGAAGAACTCACAGCATTCTTATGAAAACAGATTTCAGTGAATGAATTTGTTCCCCTTTTTAAAAATTTTATATTGGAATCACTTGCTGCAGAAGGTCAAGGACTACAGTCTTTAATATTGATTGAAGCTTCACATCAAGAAAACAAAGATTCATCCAGTTTTTCTCAGTCTTACCCCACCCCAATGCCAACCTCATTCTACAACAGTGGCACCACATAGCATTTGTCCCTTTGTGACTGAGATACCTCACTCAGCATAATGT
>NW_006404844.1:1399-2465 GCF_000299155.1 Elephantulus edwardii
TCAGCCCTGGGCCCATGCATGGTGTTCTTCACCGTCCTAACCATCCTGATATGCTTCTGCCCGTTGCTACAGTCACTATTCCAATCCATCTTGTCGAGGGTCTTCCTCTTTTTATGATTCTTCACCTTTCCCGATATGAGGTCTTTTCCCAAGAACCGATTCCTCCTGACAACGTGCCCAGGAGTATCACCATCCTTGCTTCCAAGGAGCAGCCTAGTTGCATTTCCTCCAAGACAGATTTGTTTGTTCTTTTGACAGTCTATGGAATTCTCTCCAGCACAGCGCTCCAAATACCGATGATTCTTCTGTCATCCTTTTTATTATTCAGCTCTCAGGTTCATAGGAAGCAATTGAATAATTTCATGGCTTGTATCAGACACACCTTAGCCTTTAATCTGCCCCTTGCTCTTTACCACTTTAGAGAGATTCTTGATAGCAGATTTATCATATGAAGCCACTAATATAAACAGTTAAGGAAAGAGTCACACACCGATAAACCCAACTTTGGGAGAATTAACAAGAATGAGAGAGAAGGGAGAGGGGTGCAAAAATAGAAAATTAGGTAAGTTAAGTGAGGACAGCTCTGGTGGCCAAGTGGTAAGAAGCCATGCTGCCATCCCAAAGGCATGTGGTTCGAATCCACCAGCTGCTCCGAGGAACATCTCTTCCCTTGTGATTTATTGCCTCTGAAAACCTGCTGGAGCATCAGCTCTGGGTCAGTTCTGATTCAGTGGCACACAACAAGAAACAGGCCAGGTGAGGAGTTAATAAAGGGTTGATGAGACACTGTAGTGAATGAATCAATTGTAATTGATATTCTAAAACAAAATGTGTATTAGTGGTTGAATGAAAGCCAATTAGGTTTGTAATCTTGTAACGTTGTTGTTATGTGCCGTTGGGTTGCCTATGACTCATAGTGACCCTATGTACAACAGCCCTAAACTCCGCTCTGTCCTGTACCAATCGCACCGTCTCTGACACTCCCATCCCAATTATCCCAGTCACTGAATCAATCCACCTCATAGAGGGTCTTCCTCTCCTGCGCTGTCCCTCCACCCTCCCAAGT
>NW_006404845.1:0-725 GCF_000299155.1 Elephantulus edwardii
TGTATATAGGGTCGCTATGAGTCGCAAGTGACTTGACTGCACATAACAACCACAAAAATTCAACTGTTGGAAACAATGAAGAAAAAGTGGTTATTTGAAAATAAGGACTTGATGATATAACTAGCCTGAATAATTAATGACTGGATTTGTATGTTCAATGCTCTATATATCACAAATAGCTTTTACAAGGGAAACCTCTCCTCCCAAAGAAAACAACAAACAAACAACAACGGACGACTATACCAGGCTAGGTGCTGACTGTGGAACAATTATCAATTACTTAGCTACAATTTCAGATTGAAGCTGAAGAAATTTAAAATAAATCCACTGGAACCAAAATACAGCTTTCAGTTATGTGATTTGAATTTAAAAATTATTTCAGAAATAGGTTTGAGGCATTAAACATTAATGGTCAAACAATAGATGAGTCATGGAATGATATCAAGAATATCATTCAAGTAGAGAGCAAAAGCTCATTACAGAGGTGAAAAAAAGAACCGAAAATGGATGTCACATAAAACTCTGAAATTTGCATTAGAGAATCAAGAAGTCTTAACAAAAGGAAGTGAAAGAGATGAACAAAAAGTTCCAAAGGGCAATTTGATAAGATTAAGTATAATATTATGGAATGTGCAAAAAAACGGAGAAGTGCTTGGCATTACTCAACCTTAGAGAACTAAAACAAACAAACAAACAAACAAAAAACCAAAACCCAAAACACCCAA
>NW_006404845.1:1550-2581 GCF_000299155.1 Elephantulus edwardii
TGTTCTCCCCTCAGTCAGTATCAATCCTATTTTATAACAGTGTTAGGCAGTACTTAGCCTATGTAGCATTATGTCTTCCAAATTCACCCTTGTTGTGTTGTGTTTTACCAGCTCATTGTTTTATTAAAGCTGCATAATATTCCATTGTGTGAATGTGCTGTAGTTTTTCTATCTACTGGTTTGTTGACAGGTATTTAGGTTGCTCCTATCTTCTCACTATTGTGAATAATGGATCAATACCATAGAAGTAAATGCAAGTGTTTGCGTTACCACACTTGTTTCTTTAGGGTATATTCCAAGTAGTAAAATAGCTGTATTTCTATTTCCCACTTTTCCAGAACATATCTATCTGCCTTCCATAGCGGTTGTACCGTGTAATAGTCCCACCATCAGTGAATGAGAGCTCATACTCATCAGCATTTGTTGTTAGCTGCCCTGCTGAACTTCCTACCGTATTGCTGTTAGGGTGAGATGATATCTCATATTTTTTTATTTACATCTCTCTAATAGGTAGAGGTTTTGAATATTTCTTCAGTTTCTTGAACATCATAGTTTCTTTGATGACACATCTATTCTTAAGGACATTTTGTGATTGGGTTGTTTTCATTTTTCTTTTAAAGGTGCTGAAGTATTTCAAGATTTCAGATAGGAGTCCCTTATATTTCACTGCCATATATTCCCCCCTCCACCTGTGTCCCAGTCTGTTTCCTTTTTCTCTGTGGAATAAGTTTTGATGTGCACAGAGATATTATTTTTAGAAGATCCCATTCACCTATTGTATCCTTTCCTGATTGTAGGGTTTTTATTATGCTTTAAAGTCTGTTCATGTGGTAGAGTAGGACTTCTAGAGCTGTTCCTTGTTTTCATCTAATATTTTACAGTCTTTGGTTTTACTCCTAGGTCCGTGATCCACATTGAGTTGGAATGATTACAATTCTCTTTAATATTATGATGGAAGTTTTTGTTGTTGTTGTTGTGTGCCGTCAAGTCGCTTGCAACTCATAGTGATCCTGTACAAAAGACCCCTACAT
>NW_006404846.1:0-586 GCF_000299155.1 Elephantulus edwardii
GATAAAGGAGAAAAAACCATATATTTGGAAGTTGAACAACACATTGCTTGAACATGACTGGGTAGTATAAGACATAAAAAATGAAATTAAAGTTTCTTGAAACTAATGACAATGAAAACACCACTTGCCAAAACCTCTGGGGAACAGCCAAAGCAGTAATCAGAGGTCAACTTATAGCAATAAGCAAACACATCAAGAGACAGGAAAAACAGACTATTGATTCTCTAACCACATATCTCCAGCAAATTGAAAAAGCATAGCAAGAAAACCCGACACCCTTTAAAAAAACTGAAATTATAAAAACTAGAGGAGAAATAAATGAAATAGAAAACAGAAAATCAATTGAAACTATCAACAAAACTAGGAGTTGGTTCTTTGAAAAGGTAAACAAAATTGATAAACCACTAGAAAAACTCACAAAAGAAAAGAGGGAGAAGACACAATCTGAATAAGAGATGAATCAGGTAACATCACAACAGACCCAACTAAAATAATAATCTAAAATTAGAATACTATGAAAAACTATACTCAAACAAATATGAAAATCTAGAGGAAATGGACAAATACTTAGAAAAACACAACCTAC
>NW_006404846.1:1766-2526 GCF_000299155.1 Elephantulus edwardii
AAGAACGGTAGGAGGTATCTCACTCCCTGATTTCAAATCCTACTACACTGCCGTAGTTGTAAAGACAGCATGGTACTGGTACAATGACAGACACACAGATCAATGGAATAAAATTGAGAATCCGGAGAATAGCCCATCTATCTATGGTCAACTAATCTTTGACAAGGAGATGAAATCAGTCAACTGGGGAAACGAGAGCCTTTTTAACGAATGGTGTTGGCAAAATTGGAAAAATATCTGCAAAAGCCTCAAGCAAGACCCACATCACACTCCATACACAAAAACCAACTCAAGGTGGATCACGGATCTAGGACTAAAACCAAGGACTATAAAAATCATTACAGAAAAGCTAGGCACAACACTAGAAGTCCGAATCCAGAACATAAAACACTAGAAGTCTTAATCCAGACATAAACAGTGTTCCCAGTATCCTGGAAAACCTACAACCAGGAGAAGATAACATAGATGAATGGGCTCTTCTAAGATTCAAATCCAATAAAGGTAAATAAAGGTAAAGAATCCAATAGAAAAATGGGCACAGGATGTGAACAGGCACTTCACCGAAGATGACATTCAGATGGCTAACAAGCACATGAAGAAATAAATGCTCAAAATCCCTAGCCCTAAGAGAGATGCAAATTAAAACAACTATGAAATATCATCTCCCCCCAGTCAAAATAGAAAAATTTAACTGAACAGCAAGCAACAAATGCTGGTCAGGTTGTGGAGAAACTGGAACCCTTATTCACTGTTGGTGGGA
>NW_006404847.1:0-2568 GCF_000299155.1 Elephantulus edwardii
CAGGACTTAAGAACAATAAATGACATAGTTGAGCCTCTACATCTTGTGGTTCCTAACCTTTATACTATAATAGACAAAGTGCTAGTCAATAAGCCTTTTATTTTAAGAACTACCTTCCTTCAACTTGATTTGTGCCACTTTTAGAACCTCTACTTGGAATATTATTGCTTTTAATTTTTGACTCATGTACTTTTAACTTGTTATTTAAAGTTGTGTCTTCTAGGCTGCAACAGTTCCATGACACAACTTCAAGGATATGAACATGTATGGCTAAGCACAATTGATAACAGTGCATCTAAATTCCAAAATCAGTCTCCACAATAATCTACATGTTTCCTATTGCCAAAGGGGCCCTTTAGAGTAGTGAGAGATCTTCATCCTGAAACCTACAGCATCCCTTTTCAGCGGGAAGTAGCTAAGAGAATATGCCATCCCCCTTTCCTTATGAATCAGGGTGAAATCTCTCTCAGGGAGGAGTTATAGGGAATGGCAAAGGACACACTGACAAAGGAGATTAATCAGGACTGGTTTTGGCAAGCACTGTGGCAATGGGACAATTAAAACAGAATTTCAAGGAAAAAAAAAGAGAGGAACAAACTGGGGGCCGGTAGAGAAAATAGTGCAACAATGAATGAATGGAAATCCAAAATCTCTGTAAATGTTCATTAAAATTAATAAAAGAAAATGTTTTTAAAAAAGCAGATGGAAGGAGTATACAGAGTCATTGTACCATAAAGAATTGGTTGGCACAGAAGAATTTCAAGAAACAGCATATGAACAAGAGGCAATGGTGATGAGGGAGAAAGTGCAGGCTGCTCTGAAGGACTTGGCAAAAAAATAATTCCCCAGGAATTGATGGAATACCAATTGATGTATTTCAGCAAATAGTTTCTTCCCTGTATGTGCTCACCAAGTTGTGCCAAGAAATCTGGAGGACAACTGCTTGGCAAACTGACTGGAAGCGATCCATAAATTTCCCATTCTAAAAAAAGGTGACCCAACAGAGTGTGGAAATTATCAAACAATATCACTAATATCACACACTAGCAAAATCCTGCTGAAGGTTATCCAGAAAAGACTACCAGAAGTACAAGCTGGGTTTAGAAGAGGTCTTGGCACTAGGAACATTATTGCCAGTGTCAGATGGATCTTGGCAGAAAGCAGAGAGCAGCAGAAGAATGTCTCTCTGTATTTCATTGACTATGCAAAGGCATTTGACTATGGGGATCACAAGAACTTGTGGCTAACCTTGACAAAAATGGGAATCTCAGAACACTTGATAATGCTTATAGGAAACCTATACTTGGACCAGGAAGCAGTCCTCAGAACAGAGCAAGGAAACATGCATGGTTCAAAATCAGGAAAGGAGTGCATCAGAGATGCATTCTGTCCCCGTACCTTTTCAATCTGTATGCAGAACAGATCATTCGAGAAGCAGGGCTTTAGGAGGAGGAGTGTGGCATTAAGATTGGAGGAAGACTCATCAACAACCTGTGATATGCAGATGACACCACCTTGCTTGCTGAAACTGAACAAGACCTGAAGCACTTGCTGCAAAAGGTCAAGGACTGGAGTCTTCAATATGGATTGAAGCTCAACATCAAGAAGACAAAGATTTTCACTACTGGGCCAATTGGCAGCACCCTAGTAGATGGAGAAGAGATTGAGGTTGTTAGCAAGTACAGCTTACTCAGATCCACACTCAACACTCTTAACACTAGCAGTCAGGAAATCAAAGATGAATTGCACTGGGAAAATTTGCCATCATGGACCTCTCCAGAGTGCTGAAGAGCAATGATGTCAGTCTAGATACAAAGGTGTGCCTTATCCAGGCAATGGTCTTCTCAGTTACTTGTTATGCTTCAGAGAGTTGGACAATGACTAAGGATGACAGAAGAATAGATGCTTTCAAGTTGTGGTGCTGGAGAAGTGTCTTGAACATACCATGTACAGCCAAGAAAGCAAATAGGTCTGTCTTGGAGAGGGTGAAACCAAGTCTCTCCTTGGAAGCTAGGATTTTGAAGCTCCGCCTTACTTACTTTGGGCACATGGCCATGAGAAATCAGTCCTTGGAGAAGGATATCATGCTCAGAAGGTTGGACAGGCAGGGCAGGACAGGGAGACCCCAGATGAGATGCATTGATACAGTAACTGGGGCAATGCGAGTTGGTGCGTCAGAATTAGTGAGACAGGCTCGGGACAGGGCAGGGTTCAGAGCTGCTGTGTATAGGATCACTATACATTGCAGGCAACTCAATGGCAAATAACAACAATATCGTACTACGACAGGTTTGGAAGCAGGAGCGGCATCCACTTCCTAAACCATATGCCTCCAGAAACTCTATGAACGTTGATAAATGTCGATAGTTGTAGAGGGTCTTCAGGCCTTTTGTTCATAGGGTCTCTATGAGAGGAGCTGTGCTCGACTCAAAGGCAATCAACAACCACAACATTACTACCTGACTTGGGAGGGACTGGAGAGCATTATGTTGAGTGAACTAACTCAGTTCCACGAGGACAAATACTGTATAAAACCATTTTTGTAGAATGAATATGAGGATCCAAGGT
>NW_006404848.1:0-450 GCF_000299155.1 Elephantulus edwardii
CTTTATTGGAGAGGATTGGTGTGTTTAGCACAAAGCTAATTCTTTTTTACGGAGGGCCTTTTCTGCAACTTCTCAGCAAGATGAAGACATTTTATAAAGTGCAATTGCCCTCCTGGCATGTAGTGGAGATGTGTTTTCCCCACGAGGGGCAGTGAGGCTGTTGGATTACTAAGGATAGCAGTGGTCCAAGGCACCTGGTGGTCTTGTTTCAAGGTCAAGTGGTTTCTCACACTTGGGGTGTGTCTATCGCTGTCTTTGACAAGGCTGTATGCCTTGACATTCCCTTTAGAGAGGGGAACCTTAGACTTTAAACCCCCCTGGATGCACCCTGCCCCTACCGGGCCCTTCACTTGCTCATTCCTCTCTAAAACACATCTCTGTTTTTGATGCAAATTCTTGTCACTGTTAACAGTGCAAGGAACCAGATGTCTGGCTGTACCTTCTTTCTGC
>NW_006404848.1:1369-2487 GCF_000299155.1 Elephantulus edwardii
TAGGTGTTTGGGCCTTGTAGGGCTGGTGGTGCTTGATAAGGTTGGGAGCTGGTGGACAGAAGGCTTTCTGAGATCCTTGGACAGCCACAGGTATGCCCCACAAGTCTTCCAGTTGTTTTTGTAATATGTGCCACTCAAGGTGGTTAATATGTTCTTGAGTAGGAGAATGTGCCTCACTGTGGGGTCTAGGGACTCTCCAGAAGGCTTAATTGGGAGTGGAGAAAGTGGTGAAATTTGAAGCTGGTGTTGAGGTAAAGGATGAGACTGTGTTTCAGGGATGGACAAAGTTAAAGGATAAGAAAGTAATTGAGATTCTTTCTCTTGAACTTGCACAGAGAGACCGTTTGTATTGTGATTAAAATAGACCAAAGCCAAAGAACAGGTAGCTGAGATGAGGACAGTAGATACCAGGGACTCACTGTGCAGAGAGGGGGGGGGGCCGCAGAAGAGCTGGAAAAGTTGTGTCTGCACATGGTCCCCAAATATCTTAGGGTGAGAATTCTTCTGAAGATTTGATTTCCTTCTGTTGGAAGGTCACCTGGGCTTGAGTGCCATCCGGGCTTGATGAAGCAGCTGGGCTTGGCTGTGTAATAAACAGAAGTTAGTGAATCAGGGCATTTCACTGAGTGGGAAAACTGTGGTGAAGCTTCCAAATCTTCAGACACAGTTGACTGAACAACAAAGATGGTGTTCACAGACGAGGAGGGGTCTGGATGTAGAGTAGGATCCTCTCTCTGAGTATGATGCAGGGAGGAGACAGGGGATTGAGGTGGAACGAGGTGTATTGGGAATGTGGAAGTCAAGAAAGGAACAGGTACTGGTGGCTGAGAATCACTTCACAATGATGAGGTTGAAGGTGACAGCCTACCAATTAAGTGTGGCCTCAGGCAAGAGGTAAGTAAGGGGCTGCACTTTGCGAACACAACGTTGCATAGGAGTTTACGTGCATTTGTATCCTGAATTGGTAGGTTTCCTACAAAGAGACAATACAGATTACTGTAAATTCCGTGTGACACACACGAGAGTTTTGGAGACAAAGGCTATCATTTCTTCTGAAAGTCATAGTGTATGTAACTCACAGAGTTTACATCTTTCCAGGCCTGCTTTTCACTCAAATA
>NW_006404849.1:0-726 GCF_000299155.1 Elephantulus edwardii
TTATTTTTTGCCTTTAAAATCCAGTAATGTAACATGAATAAATGACCCTATCTTTGTAAAAAAAAAAAGGAAAGAAAAAAGGTTCATTTATCAAGGGAAGAACCTACGGGTGCTGATTGGAAAAATCTGCTGTCAGGAACCTCTTCCAAATCCTGAAGAGCAGTGATCAAGCCACAATTTTCCAATCACCTGTTATGCATCTGAGAGCTGGACAGTGAATAAAGTTGACAGCAGAAGAATTGATGCATTTAAATTGTAGTGTTGGAGAGCAATGCTGAATGTCTCATGGACTTTGGAAAGAACAGATATGTCCTGGAGAAAGTGCAATCAGAATGATCCTTGGAGGGAGAGATGGTGAAGTTCCATCTCACATATTTTGAACTTATTGTTTGGAAAGGTTTTTCCTAGGAAAGGTGGAGGGTCAGCAAAGGAGAGGAAGACACTCAGTAAGATGGAGTGACAGTGTCTGCAGTAATGGTGCAACTGTGTAACTGTGTCAAGGATGATAAGGATGGTGCAGGGTAACAGAATTGTCTGTTGTTTATAGAACCACTATGAGTCACGCTCAACTCTATTGTTCTTACCACCACCACCTCCTACTATAAAAGTTCTACCACTCCTCTGTCAGTTTGCCATACTGAAGAGGTTCCAATGGAGCTTCCATATTAAGGTAATTAAGAAGCAAGCCTGGCCATTCAGATCTGAAAGGAAAAGTATCTATGCAAA
>NW_006404849.1:1776-2374 GCF_000299155.1 Elephantulus edwardii
TATTGCATGAGTTCCTTGTTTTTCAATGCAGCATAATATTCCATTGTGTGAATATACCACAGCTTCTCTATCCATTCGTTTGTTGATGGGCACTTTTCCTTTGGCTCCTTACATGAATCTGGCCAAGCTTAAGTCTTGCCTGCTTTGACTTTTACTCTAAAATTTCCCCATCATTGAGTTCCCCTTAATGACAGAAGTTTTCCTAAGGTCTGGGGGCATGTTGAGAAGTAGTACACTGCAAGCATGAAATTATTCTGAAGTTTTCTTTGCTTTTATAGTTTAAAGATTGCTTGCTATTGTGTAAAATTGACTTTTCTGAGAGATATTTGTATGTTTGTATTCTATTGCTTGACTGCCACATACTTTGCAGAAATGAGTTTATAGGACTTTGCAGTAATGCCATGATCAGATGTGGAGCTTACATAATTTAAATATGTTGGTTTGCAATAGGAGAAGCAGGATTAGAAGATTACAAAAATAGTACATAACAGAACAGCAGGCAGCAAATGCTGGCGAGGTTGTGGAGAAACTGGAACCCTTATTCACTGTTGGTAGGAATGTAAAATGGTGCAACCCCTGTGGAAAGTGGTATGGCGCT
>NW_006404850.1:0-574 GCF_000299155.1 Elephantulus edwardii
GAGGTGGATTGATTCAATGACTGGGATAATCGGGATGGGAGTGTCAGAGAGAGTGCTACTGGCACAGGACAGAGCAGATTTTAGGGCTGTTGTATATAGTAGGGTCGCTATGAGTCGCAAACGACTGGAGACTGGAGGGCACATAACAACAGCAACAACATTATGCACCTGAATAAGGATGATTGACGATCAACTGGTGCTTTTGATTTGTGGTGTTGGAAAAGGGTACTGATATTCAATGGACAGCCACAAAACAAACAAATATGTCTTGGGCAAGGTGCAAACAGAAGTCTTCTCACAGGCAACGATAGTGAAGCTTTGTCTTACCCAATGTTGTTATGTGGCGTCAAGTCGCCTGATACTCATAGTGACCCTATGTACAAAAGCCCTTAAACCTGCTCTGTCCTGTGCCAATTCCACTGTCTCCGACACCCCTACCCCACTTACCCCAGGCACTGTATCAATCCACCTCGTAGAGTGCCTTCCCCTCCTATGCTGTCCCAACACCCTCCCAAGCATGATGTCCCTCTCCAAGGACAGGTTCTTCCTTACAATATGTCCAAACTATGTCAGA
>NW_006404850.1:2800-3347 GCF_000299155.1 Elephantulus edwardii
TTTGATGACGCCTGACACAGCAACAATAAACAATTCATGTGTGTATATCTAAGTAGTAGTAGATATTGCTTTTATTGTGTACCATTGAGTTGGAACCGACCCATAGCTGACTCTCCAGTGAGTTTTCAGAGACAGTTAATCTCATGGGAGTTGATTGCCAATCCTCCCATGGAGTATCTGAACTGCATGCTTTTGGGATTACAGCTCGGATTCTTACCACTAGGCCACCAGAGTTCTTGCTCCTTCTTTCTCTGAATATATGTGTGTGTGTGTATTTTCCTATCCTGAAGAAAGGTGACCCAACCGAATGTGGAAACTACAGAACAATCTCACATGCAAGCAAAATTTCACTGAAGATTACCCCAAAACGACTGGAATAGCACATCAACAGAGAACTACCAGAAGTCCAGGCTGGTTTCAGAAGGGGTCGTGGTACTAGAGATATTGTAACTGATGTTAGATTGGTCTTGGCTGAAAGCAGGGAATACCAGAAGAATGTCTATCTGTGTTTCATTGACTATGCAAAGGCATTTGACTGTGTAGATCA
>NW_006404851.1:0-1162 GCF_000299155.1 Elephantulus edwardii
TTCTCTCTTTAAATCACTTAAATATTCTCACTTTCTAGAGGAGTAAATATTATGAGCATCCATTACCACAGGCAGCCCATCCCCTCTGATCACTTTCTGCTGTGTCTAGCAGAGTCTGTGCTTCTTACTATCCAGTACAGACTTCATTTCTTCTGCATTAATCACCCTGGGCCCTGCCAACTCCACATTCTACCATCTAATGTTTCCTGTCATTGTGTGCGCTCTGAGGGACTGTCTGCAGGGTGGGGTGGAGGAGAAGGTCTGGGTCCCTCTCTCACTGCTTGCTTTGTATGGACTATAAATGCTAACCCTACAGTCACTATGAGGCGCAAGGTCTCAGTGGCAATGAGGTGTGGTTTTGTTGTTTATAGGTTATAAACCCATTTGGGAATGGGTTTTCTTTGTTATATTGACACGACTATTAATATGGGTGTATCTTAAATCAGTCTCTTTAGAGATAGAAATCAAACAAATTTTACACACACACACTCATTGCCAATAGAGTTGGCAACTCCTAGCTGATTTTCCAGCAGGCTTTTAGAGGCTGTCAGTTCCACAGGAGAAGATTGAGCTTGCTTCATCTACCCAGCCAGTGCATTCAAACTGCCTGTCTTTGGGGTTGGTGGCACAACACTTTACTCACTAGGCCTCCAAAGCTCCCTTAGACACCAAGATGCAAGCAGAAATGAGGGAGGAGAGATCTCATGCCACATGAATATCACCAAGGAATCCAGGAAAAAGGCCCTCCAACAGAGCCAGAAGAGAGTGGCCCCTTGAACTCGGACTTCTAGCCTCTTAAACCTTGTGAAAATCAAGTTTTGTTTGTTAAAGCCCCTCATTTGTGATATTTTCTGTTTTAGCAGCTCTAGAGCTTTGGTGGCAAAGACTGTAGGGGTTTACACCCCTCTGGCACTTGAAATCCATCAGTGGCTCTGAGGGAGAAAGATGCCATTTATAGGGTTAGACACTCAACAGAGGGTCAGCTGTCAGTTGGTTCCAACTCCATGGCATTGAGGTGGTGGTGGTTGTTGTTGTTGTTATGTGCCGTCGAGTCGTTTTCGACTCATAACGACCCTATGCACAACAGCCCTAAACCCTGCTCTATCCTGCGCCAACTGCACTGCCTCTGACACACCCATCCCGATTACCCCAGTCACTGAAT
>NW_006404851.1:1827-2555 GCF_000299155.1 Elephantulus edwardii
ACATGTCCAAAGTATGTTAGACAAAGCCTCAGAATCCTTGCCTCCAAGGAGCCACCCGGTTTGACCCTTTCCAGAATGAATCTGTTTGTTTTCCTAGCAGTCCATGGTACCCTCAATACTCTTGTCCAGCACCACAGCTCAAAGGCATCAATTGACCTTCTATCCTCCCTAGTCAATGTCCAACTCTCTGATACATAACAAGTGATAGCAAAAACCATGGCCTATATCAGATGCACCTAGTCTCCAGAGAGACACCATTGCTCTTCAGTACTTTGGAGAAGTTCCCTAACAGCAGACTTTCCCATTGCAATACGTCTTTTAATTTTCTGGCTACTGGTGCTAGGAGTGTTGACTGTGAAGCCAAGCAAACTAAAGCTGTGAACAATCTCAATCTCTTCACCATCCATCCTGATACTGCCAATTGGCCCAGTGATGAGAATGTTTGTCTTCTTGACATTGAGCCTCAATCCATATTGGAGGTTGGAGTCCTTGACCCTCTGCAGCAAGCACTTCAGGTCCTCCTCAGTTTCAGCAAGTAGGGTTGTGTCATCTGCATATTGCAGATTGTTGATAGATCTTCCACCAAACTTGACCCCACATTTCTCCTCATAGAGTCCAGCCTCATGGATAATTTGTTCTGCATACAGGTTGAAAAGGTATGGAGACAGGACACATCCCTGGCATACGCCCTTCCCACTTTTGAACCATGCAGTGTTTCCTTGCTCTGT
>NW_006404852.1:0-1397 GCF_000299155.1 Elephantulus edwardii
GTTGGAGACAGTGCAATTGGCACAGGACAGAGCAGAGTTAAGGCTGTTGTACATAGGGTTGCTATGAGTCGCAAGCGATTTGATGGCACACAACAACAACAACAACAATATGTATTTTGGTTTCCTGACTTGTTACCATGAATGTTGATTGTGAAAAATAAAACAATTGACAACTTTAATGTTCTTTCCATGTATCATGATGTTGCCTATTGGTTTAGTGGTGACGATTTTTGTCTTCTTGATGTTGAGATGTAATCCATATTTCAATCTCTAAACCCTTCTTCTGTTGAAAAAGTCTTTTATTTTCTTCAGTAAGTGCTTCTTAGAATGTTGTTGTTTTTGTTATGTGATATCAAGTCAGAACCAAATCTAACTTACTAACCTCCTAGCAATTTTTCAGAAGCTTTAAATAACATTTGAAAAGACTGTTATTCTTTGTTCCAGATAGCAGCTTGTGGATTTGAACCTTTGTCTTTGGATTAGCAACAGAACTTTTTACTAACTAGGAGGTCAGGATAATAATTAAATTTTTGCTTCTGACAAAACTGAGCAAGACAGAACAGACTTACATATCTGACATGAATGAATACACAGTTAAATAAAATATTTGGGACAACCGTTAATCAAATTTTAAATGGATAATGTAGGATCACTTTTCTAACAGAAGGGAAAAAATAAAATTGAGTTTACAATTATCCTTACTTTCTGCCTGAAACTGTACTCTGGAACATGGTACAGAGAAGAGACTACATAGTCTTCTTGAATACTGGAAATTGGTGCAAGAGCTCATGGAGACATCAATAGCTGAGTGTTGAAGATTTGCATTCTAATATGCATATGGTGAAACTCTACATGGCCAAGAATGGGAGAAGCTTATTCTGACCAGAAACAATAGAGAGTCCGTATTGTTCACCAAGAGAAGTAATAGAGAATTCAGAAAACTTACTAGTAATAGTGCTAAACTACTACTAGAATATCTTTTTAAAAAAATATATATTTCTCTTTATAACAGAAAGCCCTGAATTCTCGTGGCTCCCTGTTCCTCAAGCAATTATTCTTTGCTCCTTCACAAATCTGTGTATGTTAGGTGGACAGTGTTAAAGGTACACATTCAAGCTCAATGTACCTCTCTCTTGTGGGACAGTGTAGGAGAGAAAGACCCAAGATGAGATGGAGTGACACAATAATTAGAGTAATGATAGTAGATGTGTTCCAGATGGGATCATGATAGAGCAAGGTTCAGAGCTATTGTGCATAGGGTCGCCATGAGTCCTAGTCAAGTCAATGGCACATAACAACAACACAACACCACAAATATACTTTAAAAATTGACCATTGCCCTAAAATATAATACTTTTAGACTATTCTCTCCCCCATAGACTTCAATGCCGTAAGTA
>NW_006404852.1:1857-2539 GCF_000299155.1 Elephantulus edwardii
TAAGACTTCATTTATGTTGAGATGATATAACCAGAAGAATTTTAGAAATTTATTTCTGATTTTAAGAAAGAGTTAAATTATGCCTTTAATTTTTGTATAACAGTGGTCTTAGTTTTCCCCTCATTTTTTTTTTAAATAAATGTGAAACAAATGCATTAGGGCTAAAAAAATAATAATTATGTTATGATAACATAAGAAGAAATATTGAAATAAATGATAAAAATTATGGTAACTCTGGGCAGATTAGCAGTAATTGGTCTGAGAGGTGGGTGTTGGGTGAACTAACAATCTTCGCTTGCTTGTTTATATATCTACCTATCTCTGTATGTTTTTGTTGTGGTAAGGTGCCATTAAGTCAATCCAACTTGGATCCTACCCTATTCTATGTGATCCCCTTCATTCCTGAAACACTACAGCTAATTGCTAAAGAATTATGTCAGTCCATCTCATTGGAGGTCTTCCTATATTCACTGACCCTCCATCTTTCCACGCATAATGTCCTTTTCTAATGAATAGCCTCACCTAGCTATACGGATAAAGTACGAAAGATGAAGCTTTGACATCTTTGCCTCCATGGAGCACTGCACCTGCACTCTTTCCAAGATATTTACATATTTGTTCTCTTGGTAGTCCGTGTGATATACACTTTTTTAAAAAGTCCTTACAAGAACCTTGTTGTTGT
>NW_006404853.1:0-727 GCF_000299155.1 Elephantulus edwardii
GGCTGGCGGCGTCGCCCTCGCGCTGTGTCGCCCTCGCGCTGCGTCACCCTCAGAATATACTTTGAGGTCAAGTTGTGCCAAAAAAACTGAAGGACAGCTACTTGGCCGACAGACTGGAAGAGATTTCAAATTTACTATCTTGAAGGTGATCTTTGTCTCACAATTTTATATATCAGGGTAGACTGATGATAAGGTCTCAAAACACAATTAAAGAAGCAATGAGATTTAGCAAGCAAGGAAGCTACCATGAGACATTTAGTTGGCTGTGGACCGCCTTCCAAAAATATTGCATTTCTTAGATTCCTTTGCAAAAATATGAATAGTAACATGATTATTCTGGGCATTATCACAAAAGTGAAAATGCTCATTTGTGTGTTGATGGACATCTGAGTTCTTTCCATCTTTTTTGCTATTATAAATGATGCTGTAATGAGCATGAGTGTACTTCTCTCCACTGGCGTAGCAACTCATTTCTTTGGGATATATATCTAGTAGGAGGATTACTTGTTCAAATGATACTTCTATTTCCAGCTCTCTAAGGAAGTGCTAATCTATTTCCTATAGTGCTTGCACCATGTTATATTTCCACTAGCAGTGTATGAGAGTTCCAGTCTCTCCATACCCTCACTAATACTTATTGTTTGCTGTCTTTAGCAAGTTTTGCTGTTGTTGTTAAGGTAAGATGTGATCTCATTACTATTTTTACTTGTATCTCTCTGTAGCTGAT
>NW_006404853.1:827-2626 GCF_000299155.1 Elephantulus edwardii
TTTAGCATTTCTTCATGTCTTTATTGGCCATTTAAGTGTCTGCTTTAGTCAAGTGTCTTTTCACATCCTCTGCCCATTTTGTGCAACACTGGAAAACAATAAAGAATGACCAAACATTGTTACCATGTGGACACATCCAGGGGAGTTCATGCTAAGTGAAATAAGTTTGACACAAAAGAAAACATAAGGTATAAAACCACTATTATAAATAGCTAAGGAAGGTTTGCACACAGATGGAATCATTCTGTAGTTCTCTTATCTATAATCTTTACGGAAGCAGATTGACAAGTCTTTCTCTCCTGGATAGGGTGGGTGAATTGGAACTGCAAACCTTGCCATTAATACTCAAATGCTTAATATTTATACCAACAGGATTCCCCTTAAATAGAATTAATTTACATATATTGACCTAAACTTTGGAAAATTTAAAGAACATTTCAAAAAGCCAATGATGCACTGCCTACGTAAGTGCTTTAAATTTTTGTTCACATTCTTATTTAGAAGTATAGTTCAAACCAAACAAAAGCAAGTCTTTCCCCCAACAAACTGCTAGAAAACAGGCCTGGAATCCTAACCCAAGCTGGGATTTTACTAGGTGGCCTTTTGGCTTCCAGTCAAACCCATGACCCTAGACATTAAAGTTTTTAAAAAGTTTCTTTTCTACTCAAAGTTTAATTTTATTTTTTAGAATGTCATTGCATAGGCTAAAAGTCTCCCAAGTAAGTAGAATAGTGGTTTTTAGCTTTTGGTAAGGAAAGTGAATTTATAAGTAAAGAATTGAGTACTTTATGCTTTAAAACTTTGTAACCTTTACTTATAGGTTGAAAGATGGCAAAGTATTTGCCCTATAAGTTGTAATGGCCCCAAGGAAGCCATTATAATTTAAAGGTCAATACTTTGAAAGGCACAATTTTAGTAAGTGGGTTTTGTGATTTTGAAAAAGGAGAAAAGAAAGAAAAAGAGAAAAGAAATAGAGAAAAAGTTCAATTCTCTTGATCTGATACATAAAGAGGTATTCTATAATGTTCCAGAGATAATTCCTTAAGAGAATTTAATTTAGCTAAGTAGGATACCAAGAGAGATTTTTTTCCTCTCAATCAAGGTTTTATAATTTAGTAGTCTAAACTTGTAGTCTAAGCTTGAGTAATGATTATAAATACTTGTTCACACACAGAGAAAGAGAAAGAGCTAAGTTTACAAATGAAGAAAAATTGAGAGGCTTATAAAAGTCCCAGCTTAATTAGAAATGCTTGTTAAAAATAAAGGTGTCACAAGTTGTTTCCTTTATCTGTTAGTAGAATTTTAAAAAAGAAAGCACAGAATGTAAAAATACCAATCCCACAAGTGTCCACATGGATCTTCTTCAAGACAGTTCCTGTGCACAGTATACTTTCCAGGTTCAGCTACTGGGTCAAAACTTAGAAATGATAATACAAATTAATGTTAGTAACTTTTAATGTTAATAACTTTTTAATGTACTTTTTGGATGTCATATAACCCTAATTTGTCATACTAACAGGTCTTTCTTGTATACATATGGAGAATATACTATCACTCACAACATTACACTTCAGGTTTGAACTTCAAGTTATCTTTTTAAAAAAAATTTTAAAGATCCATAGATCAATAGAATAGAATTGAGAATCTGGAGATCAGCCCATCTATCTATGGTCAACTGATTTTTGACAAGGAGATGAAATCAATCAAGTGGGGAAACGACAGTCTTTTCAACATATGGTGTTGGCAAAATTGGAAAAGTATCTGCAAAAGACTCAAGCAAGACCCACACCTCACTCCAT
>NW_006404854.1:0-625 GCF_000299155.1 Elephantulus edwardii
AAGCACATGAAGAAATGTTCGAAATCCCTAGCTCTAAGAGAGATGCAAACAAAAACAACTATGAGATATCATCTCACCCCAGTAAGACTAGCAAAA
The DNA here is from genome assembly GCF_000299155.1 of Elephantulus edwardii. Lineage (NCBI taxonomy): Eukaryota > Metazoa > Chordata > Mammalia > Macroscelidea > Macroscelididae > Elephantulus > Elephantulus edwardii. The sequence continues at coordinate 97 of NW_006404854.1, forward strand.
TTTAACAGAACAGCAAGCAACAAATGCTGGCGAGGTTGTGACGAGACTGGAACCCTATTCACTGTTGGTGGGAGTGTAAAATGGTGCAACCACTGTGGAAGTTGGTTTGGCACTTTCTCAAAAAGTTGCAAATAGAGATACCATTTGACCCAGCAATTCCAATACTGGGAATATACCCCACAGAGACCATAACTGACATCCAAGTAGATATATGTACACCCATGTTTCTCGCGGCTTTGTTCGCAATAGCAAAGAGTTGGAAACAACCTAAGTGCCCATCAACAAACAAATGGATGGAGAAGCTGTGGTATATTCACACAATGGAATACTATGCTGCATTGAAAACCAAGGAACTCAAGCAATATTCAAAATGGTTGACTCTGGAGGACATTATGCTGAATGAAATATCTCAGTCACAAAAGGAGAAATACTGCGTGGTGCCACTGTTGTAAAACAGGACTGACATTGGAGTTGAAGGCAGACTGAGAAAGATGGGATAAATAATGTATACTGTATAGAAACAGATGAG
>NW_006404854.1:2045-2624 GCF_000299155.1 Elephantulus edwardii
AATGAATGAAAACCCAAAATCTCTGTAAATGTTCATTAAAATTAATAAAATTTTATAATAATAATATGAAGAAAGGTGGAGAATGGTAGGACTCAGGAAGGCTAGTGAAACTCAACCTGGCGTCTAGGAAGGAAGGAGAGCTTTTACATTTGATTGTTCCGTGCATCTAGTTGGAACTGTCTCAAAGAGGTGGTCTTCAGTGGGTCTTCAGAGATAGTAAATAGTGGGAGAGGAGAGTGCCCATTTCTGCCCATAAGCTGAAAATGCACAGCGCTGTGAGGAAGAGTGTGCCGGGGCAGGTAAAAGTGAGGAATTGAGAAAAGGCACCAAGAATTGCAAGGAAGTGCTCGCTTTGGCAGCACGTACACTAAAATTCGAAAGATGTCACATGCGAGCAAGATTCTGCTAAAATTATCCCAAAACGTTTGGAACAATATGTCAACAGAGAACTGCCAGATGTGCAGGCTAGATTTAGAAGAGGTCATGATACTAGGGATATTATAGCTAATGTTAGATGGATCTTAGCAGAAAGCAAAGAATACCAGAAGAATGTCTATCTGTGCTTCATTGACTATGCAA
>NW_006404855.1:0-2608 GCF_000299155.1 Elephantulus edwardii
AGCGCAGGAGGGGAAGACCCTCTGTGAGGTGGATTGATTCAGTGACTGGGGTAATCAGGATGGGTGTGTCAGAGGCAATGAGATTGGGACAGGATAGAGCAGGGTTTAAGGCTGTTGTACATAGGGTCCCTATGAGTCGCAAACGACTCGACGGCACATAACAACAACAACTGCACACACACACACACACACACACACACACACACACACACCAGTACCAAGGGTGTTGCTTGTGGATTCAAGTAAGATGAAATAGTTAACAACTTTAATCTTGTCTCCATGTCTCATGATGATGCCTACTGGCCCAGTGAGAAGGATTTTTGTTTTCTTAATATTGAAGTATAATTCATATTGATGGCTGTAGAGTTTGATCTTCTGCAGTAAGTGCTTCAAGTTTTCTTTACTTTCTGCAAGCATGGTTGTTTTGTCATCTGCATAAATCAAGTTATTGCAAAATTTTTCTCTAAACTTGATGAAGTATCCTTCTTCATATGCATATATATATCAGCTTCTTCAATTGTTTGGTCAGCATACAGATTGACTATGTGTGAAGAAAAGATATAACCTTAACACACACTTTTCCTGATTTTAAAGCATTGTTCCCTTGTCCTGTTTGGACAACTACTTCTTGGTCTATGTATAGGTTTTTCATGAGCACAATTAATTTTCTAGGATTATCATTCTTCTCAATGTTAGCCATAATTTGTCATGATCCACAAAATCAAATATCTTTGTATAGTCAATAAGACATAAGCACATATTTTTCTGGTGTTCTCAGCTTTCAGCCAATATCCATCTGGCATCAGTAATCATATTCCTCATTCCACAGAGAATGAGGAAGTTCAGAATTATATCTCCTACATACTGACATATCATAAATCTACTGCTTTTCCATTCCAATACCTGTCTCCAAGTTTTTTGGGTGGGTTGCTTTTGTGTGTGTGTGTGTGTGTGTGTGTGTGTGTGTGTGTATGTTTTCAGCAACAAGTAGCAGAACTGTGCCTTTCCAGTAACAACTACAGATAATGTCTCAAAAGATAGAGGTCATGGTTTAGAAAGGAAGATGAGGAAGTACTTTAAACACTGACTGAAGGAAGAAAGGTAATTGAAACATCAAATAAAGTGAGCAAGAGAACACACAGAATTATAAACAATGCAGTTTGACCATCCCAAACAGCTGGCCTGTGATGTCGGAACCCAGGATGGAGGCAGCAGCAGCAGTGAACACAATTGAAAAGGTCCAATCTCTCCCATGTATACCCTCACCCTACTCAATAGTGGTGACCCACCGTTAATTCCAACTCTATCTCAATCCATGCCTACACTGTCTTGTACTGAATCCAGGAGCTCTCAGAGTGTCTTTCCAGTGTCTATAGTCTATTATAATCTTGGTTTGTATAAAATCCTCAGATTAGTTGAGAAACTCTACTGACTGGGACCCTTCCTTCTTACTGAGCACCTTGACACATTCCACAACCACATTTATCCGCTTTTGGACGTGTCAGATTGGCAGCGACTGTCTCTTCATGCTAGCTCCAAAACAGCTTTTTAGAAAAAAGTTATAGAAGGCACAGGTTGCCATAGACTGATTATTCTGGGGAGGTCTCCTGTGATGGTTCTGAAATAAGCCTATAAAGGAAGGGCCGATGAGAATAATTATCAGTAAGAAAAGAGGTTGAAGAGAAATAGTTAATGAGCAAAGGTTAGCCTTGTCATTTAACAGTTTTCTTGAAAATCATCTAACTTTTAGTCGCCCCCCTTTTTTCTTACTGTTATAGTCTAAACAACTATCATTTTTTTAGGCCCGGAAAGTAGAGAAAGAGAAAGTCTTGAGGTTGCAGAATAAATAAGTTCACATTCTTGTGGGTAAAGAAAATGATATAAAGACCTAATTTTCCTGGCAATGCGGGCTTTTGAAATCAATTCTTGTCCATACTGAGGTAAATCTCATGAAACAGGACCTGTCTTGGTGGCAACACTGACCTCAGAGGAATAAGGTAGTAATAATGTTTAGGTTTACTGCTCCCCCTTTCTAAATGCGGTATTTTTTGGTCTGGAGAGGAAATATTTTGGCCTTTTGAGATTATATAGTAATTCTTCCTTCCAGGATATGGTGCAAAGAACTGTAATGATACTAGAAAGTCAGATGTATTTTCTAGAGGTTAATATTAGTACAAAGCAAGGCAAAGACAGTCCAGCACCACTCACCACACCACTTTTAGAGGAGCTGCCCTTCTGCAAAGATTTTTTTATTTTATTTTGCTTTAGACACACTGACAGTTTTAATGGAGTCAGGGTAAACAGAGGTGATCTCTCAAACAATACAATTCCTGAAAAGAATGTCTTTACACTCTAACTCAGTTAAGTTACAATTAAATAAATTTTCTGTAATGTTGTCTAATATTTGTCACTTACAAAAGTTGATGAATAAACATGAAAAAACAGAGTGATGGTGGACATAGATCAATGGTGATTAATTTTATAAAATACAATGTATGGCAATGAATATATGGAATGAAAGAATGTGTGAAGCACAATGTATATAAATTTTGTATGCTAACAATATCGTTGATTTCACACGCAAGCAAGATTTTACTGAAGATTATCC
>NW_006404856.1:0-552 GCF_000299155.1 Elephantulus edwardii
GTCTCTGATCCACCTTTAGTTGATTTTTGTGTATGGTATGAGATGTGTATCTTGTTTCAGATGCACTCTCAGATGCTTGATGCACTTCTTTAAGAAGACATTTGTTATTTTAGTATTCAATATTTTTACCAACAACTTAAAAACTTTCATTCTTTTTCTATCTTCTTCACTAAATGCCAAATTTTCATATGCAAAGGAGGCAAATAAACATATCTTGACTTAGATCAGGGTTACTTCAGTACTTAGAGTGGACGTACTTGCTTGTTATCTTTGAAAACTTTTAATTTTTATGATATATAATTTGATTTCTTGGCTACATGCTTTCCATGGATATTGATTTTTGATCAAAGTAAAATGTAAAACTCAACAACTTCAAGATTTTCTCCAGCATTTAGGATTTTTATTTCCTTTATATGGGAACTTTCTTTTTTTTTTTTTTTTTTAAACAGTCCCTCCATAAGGACTATCCACTTAGCTTTGTATCCAAAGACGAAATTTGTAGGTGAAGGAGTTAGGAGTTAGCCTTCGTTACAGACTGGTTCATTTCAGGGT
>NW_006404856.1:652-1184 GCF_000299155.1 Elephantulus edwardii
TTCACGAATTTGCGTGTCATCCTTGCACAGGGGCCATGCTAATCTTCTCTGTATCGTTCCAATTTTAGTATATGTGCTGCCGAAGCGAGCACTATATGGGAACTTTCAACATTACATCTCTTTGTTGAATATCTCAACATGCATTCTGGATCCTTGCTTTTATGCCAATGCCTTTAGTTCACCTAGACTTCTTTCTTTATTTTCATTGATTATTGACTTTATGCTATCTGTTGAAATGGCTGAGAGTTGCTTGATTGTTTTTGGTACAGTGATGCATTTATTCTACCTTGTTCTGATGTTATTGAAACAATACTTTGTCTATGATTTTTTTAATACAGAGAAGTAGTTCTCTGGACTATTCTTGTCATTTTCTATATTATCTTCAGCAGGACTTTTCTTGTACATGCTATTACTGATACTGTTTTATAATTTTCACACTCTTATTCAGTGTCCTTTTTTGGGAATGGGAATAAATATGCATCTCTTCGAGTTACTTGGTTAGGTAGTTATCTTCCAGATTTCTTGGCTCAAC
>NW_006404856.1:1989-2825 GCF_000299155.1 Elephantulus edwardii
ATTTTACAAAAGTCTATCATTATATCCCGAGTTTCCTTTCTGCCACTAGTAAATGTTGTCAGACTACTGATTCTTCTTCCCTTTTCCCAACTTTTACATTCAAGTCACCCATTATTATTAATGCATCTTGGTTGTATGTTTGATCGATATACATATATATACTAAAGTGCGCGTGTGTGTGTGTGTTTGTGTGTGTGTGTGTGTGTGTATTTATTTATGTGATACCTATACTTGGACCAGGAGGCAGTCCTCAGAACAAAGCAGGTAAACACTGCATGGTTCAAAATTAGGAAAGGAGTGCATCAGGGGTGCATTCTGTCTCCATACCTTTTCAATCTATATGCAGAACATCTTTTAGGAAGCAGGGATTTATGAGGAAAAATGTGGTGTCAAGATTGCAGGAAGACTCATCAACAACCTATGTTAGGCAGATGACACAGTTTTGCTTGCTAAAACTGAAGAAGCCCTGAATAGTTTGCTCCAGAAGGTCAGGGACTGTAGTTGTCAATATAGATCGTAGCTTAACATCAAGAAGACAAAGATTCTCACCACTGGGCCAATAGATGGAGAATAGATTGAGTTTGTTTACAATTACACCTTGCTTGGCTCCACAATCAACACTCTTAACACTAATAGTCAGGAAATAAAAAAAAATGGATTGCATTGAGAAAATCTACTGTCAGGGACTTCTGCAGCATGATGAAAAGCAACCATGTCAGTCTAGAGATTAAGGTATACCTAATCCAGGCCATTCTTCTAAGTGGTATAGCACTCCTCTGTCAATATTCTGTACTGAGGTAACTTGGAGTTGCTGTGATGCTGAACCTTGTGCCACT
>NW_006404857.1:0-527 GCF_000299155.1 Elephantulus edwardii
AAATGTGGATGCAGTTCCACTATTCCTCCTCCATGCCAGGATATAGTGTTATTAGCATGAGCAGTTAAAAATCCATTTCCTTCCTTACTCTAGCTTAATTTTTTTTCATTTAAATTTATTATTAATTTCAGTAAATATTCACAGAGACTTTGGATTTCCATTCATTCATTGTGGCACATTTCTCCTCTCCTAATCCTCCCCCCCAGAACACTACCCTCTTGGAAAAGTAAAAGAAAAATCCTTTCATTGTTTTACAAACCCTCCCCAGGTCCACTCCACCATGTATCCTTCGTGCTAGACTCCTGTCATCACAAAAATACCTAATCACATGTCCCTTTTAAGGAATTCTCTCCCTCATCTGTTTCAATTCAGTATAGATTATTGAACCCATCTTTCTCAGTATCTCCCCAAACTCAAGGTCAGTCCTGTTTAACAACAGTGGCACCATGCAGTATTTGTCCTTTTGTGACTGAGATACTTCACTCAGCATAATGTCTTCCAGAGTCACCCATTTTGAATAATATTGC
>NW_006404857.1:1774-2708 GCF_000299155.1 Elephantulus edwardii
TTTCCAGTATTCCTCCTCCGTGCCACAATATAGTGTTATTAGCATGAGCAGTTATAAATCCATTGCCATCCTTTCTCTAACTTAATTCTTTTTTTAATTTAAATTTGTTATTAATTTCAGTACAAATTTACAGAGGCTTTCGATTACCATTCATTAATTGTTGCATATTTTTCCCCTCCTAAGTCTCCCCCCAGAACACTACCCTCTTGGAAAAGTAAAGGAAAAATTCTTTCATTGTTTTACAAACCCTCCCCCAGATCCACTCCACCATGTAACCATCGCTCTTGACTCCTGTCATGACAGAAATACCTAATCACATCTTTTTTAAACAGTTTTCTCGAGGATGGGCATTTATTAAGCTCAAGGAACTGAAGAACAAATTCAAACCTCGAGTTGCTATAATCAAGGATGCTTTAGGTAGGATATTAAGTAATCCAGGAAATATAAAAAGAAGATGGAAATAATATACTGAGTAAATGTATAGAAACACAGAAGAATTTTAGGAAACAACATATGTGCAAGAGCCTATGCTGATGAAGGAAGAAGTTCAGGCTGCTTTGAAGGAAATGGCAAAGAATACGGCCCCAGGTATTGATGGCATACCAATTGAAATATTTCAGCTAACAGATGCTACCCTGGACGTGCTCACTAAGTTGTGCCAAGAAATCTGGAGAAGAACCACCTGGCCAACTAACTGACTGGAAGAGATCTAGATTTGTTCCCATCCCAAAGAAGGGTGACCCATTAGAGTGTGGAAACTAGAGAACAATATCACTGATTTGGCATGCGAGCAAGATTTTACTGAAGATTATCCAAAAACGACCGGAACAGCATGTCAGCAGAGAACTGCCAAAAGTCCAGACTGGGTTGAGAAGAGGTCGCGGTACTAGGGATATTATAGCTAATGTTAGATGGATCTTAGCTGAAAGCAGGT
>NW_006404858.1:0-2609 GCF_000299155.1 Elephantulus edwardii
TCCTTGGAGAGGGACGTCATGCTTAGGAGGGTGGAGGGACAGCGCAATGAGATGGAATGATTCAGTCACTGGGGTAATGGGGCTGTGTGTGCTGGAGACAATAAGATTGGCAAGGGATAGGGCAGGGTTTAGGGCTGTTGTACGTAAGGTCGCTATGAGCATCTTGACAGCACATGATTTATTCACAAAAGGAAAGTGTCAACTTCTTTGTGGGCACCATGGTGTCACTGGATTGTTCCTTAGTGTTTGCTAATAGGCTGCTTGTTAATAACAAAAGTAACCTCTGGGCTATTTGGAAGCACTGTGATAGATGAAGAAGAGACTGAGGTTGTTAACACTTTCAGCTTGCTTAGCTCCACAATCAACACTCTTGGCACCAGCAATCAAGAAAAAAAAGACTAAATGCAGCAGGAAAATTTGCTATCAGGGACTTCTCCAGAGTACTGAAGAGCAACGGCAACGATTCAGTCTGGAGACTAAGGTGCACCTGATCCAGGCCATGGTCTTTGCAATTACTTGCTATACATCAGAGAGCTGGACAATGACTAAGGATGACAGAAGAAGAATTGATGCCTTTGAGTTGTGGTACTGGCCAACTGTCTTGAACACACTATGGGCTACCAAGAAAACACTTAAGACTGCTTGGATAGGGTGAAACTAAGTTTCTCCTTGGAGGCTAGGATTCTGAAGCTCCATCTCACATACTCTGGGCATGTGGCCAGGAGGTACCAGTCCTTGAGTATGCTTGGAAGGTTCGAGGGATGGCACAGGAGAGGAAGACCCTGGATGAGATGGATTGACACAGTAAGTGGGGCAATGGGGGTTGGTGTGTTGAAGTCAGAGAGACTGGCTTAGGACAGGGCCTTCTTCAGAGCTATTGTACACAGGGTCACTATGAGTCACAGGTGACTTGACAGCACTAACAACAACAGGTGAGTCCTCTCTACATGCAATGCACTCTGCACAAAGCCTTAAGAGTAACATCTCAGCCCCACTGAATCTTGTTCACTCACCATGCACAACCAACCTAGGTCTGTCAACTCCTCTCCTCCCATGCACCACCACCTTCTGCCTGAAATACTGCAGGTGCCTCTTTACTACTCTTTCGACTTCTACTCTTACTTCATAATGGTCTGTTTTCCTAACTGAATTTAGAATAATATTTTTCCAATTTGCAAAAGGGAAAAAAAAATGCTAGGTCAGTTGAGATAGATGAGTTAGGTGAAGCAAAAGGCAAGGTACAGTGAGGATTTGATGAGATATCATAATAAATGGCATTGATCAAGTGTAATTAATGCTCTAAACCAAAAGGTGTAGGAATATTTGAATAAAAACAATTTTTAAAAATGTGCACTAGATTATACCACTTCTTCACTTTAAAAATGTCTTTTAAAAATCTATAGCATCAAACTCATAGCTCACAAATCCCTAATAACTTAGCAGTGCCCGCTGCTCCATCCTTCTTAACACACTGATTTTCTTTCATTTAACAAATAAAACTAAGCTTATTTCTGCCTTAAGAGTTTTGTGTTTTGGGTTTTTTTTTTGTTTGTTTGTTTGTTTTTTGTCATTTTCAGGTCTCTCAAGAGTTCTTCCCCCACACCTCTTGGAATGACTGGACCCTCAACATTCAGGTCTCCCCTTCAATGTCACCATCGGAGAACCTTTCCCTGACCAAACAATTTTAAACTGCCGCTACTTCTCTACTCCCGCACTCTTCCATGAGACTGTTGGATATTTTTTCGTAACACTAATCAGACCTGAAGTCATTTTGAGATGAGGAAGTCCTCACTTTGTCTTCTATTACTCCACCAAACATCATGAAGGTCATGAGGATGCTGCAGGATAAGGAGAGGTTTTGATCTGTTGTTCATAGGTTCGCTACTGAGTCACATGTAGTCATGTCAATGGCATCTACCAACACTATTCCACCAATGTTGGGCACTAGTAAAACCTCAACGCTTAATTTTTAATTAAGAAAAAAGTGAATGCTCAAAACAAGTCATGAATCATTACTGTTCTAGAAATATTCCAGGTTATCGCAGGAAAACTGAGTGCAACTTGTTGGCCTTGGAGAGACTGTTCAAGAATTTCACAGCAATGAGCTTCATGTGGTGGAGAGAAAGAGAATGTTATAGGACAGGGCAAGGTTTCAATCCATTGTTGCTACAAGTTATACTTAAACTGACAGCATGTAACACCCTCAACAACATGAGTTAATCATGTCAACATTTAGCTATTATGTTTCCAGAATAACCCTGTATAAAAACTTGACCTTTTACTCTCTTCATGGATAATATCTTTGATATCATCTCACAGCTCATGTGGTCTACAATAATTAATGTTAAATGTTCAACTGGTGTTCAAGAAGTGAGCAAAAGGTCATTACAAAGATAGAGAAAGAAAAGGGCAAAATGACAGAAAAGGCACTGAAAATGGCACTAGACCATCAGGAAGCCAAAACAAAAGGAAGAGATACTGAAGTAAAAGATGAACATAAAATTTCAAAGAGCAGCTCAAGAAGACAAAACAAGGTATTATATTGGAATGTACAAAGAGCTGTGGTCAACACTCTTGGCACCAGTAGCCAGGAAATAAAAAAACGTATT
>NW_006404859.1:0-1167 GCF_000299155.1 Elephantulus edwardii
CCCCCCCCAACAAATTGTACAACCCTGTGATTAATCTCCCCCTTCCCCTGCACAAACTCATCTCTCTGCTTCCAACATCTCCCATGTCTCTTGGATCTTTATACCCATTCTACAATAATGGTTTTATATAGTATTTATCCTTGTGGGACTGAGTCAGTTAATTCAGCATAATGTTCTCCAGTCCCTCCCAAGTAGGGTAATAATTTACAAAATCATTGCTCCTGCATGCTGCATAGTATTCCATTGTGTGAATGTACCATAATTTCTCAACCTATTCATTTCTGGTTGGACATTAGGGCTGTTTCCAAAGGTTAATAACACTGCTATGAACATTGGTGTACAATCTTCATTTGTGTCTCAATTCTTGTTTTCTCAGGGTATTTTTCAAGTCTCTTCATAGAGCCCAGGCTCCCAGATAATCTGTAATGCATACAGGTTGAAAAGGTATGGAGACAGGACACATCCCTGGCATACGCCCTTCCCAATTTTGAACCATGCAGTGTTTCATTGCTCTGTTCTGACTACTGCCTCTGGGTCCAAGTATAGGCTTCACATTAGCACGATCAAGTGTTCTGGGATTCCCATTCTTCTCAGAGTCAGCCACAGTTTCTTATGATCCACACAGTCAAATGTCTTTGCATAATCAATGAAACACACGTAGACATTCCTCTGGTATTCCCAGCTTTCAGCTAAGATCCATCTAACATTAGCTACAATATCCCTAGTACCATGATCCCTTCTAAAACCAGCCTGGACTTCTGGCAGTTCTCTGCTAATGTGCTGTTACAGTCATTTTTGGATAATCTTCAGGAGAAGCTTGCTTGCATGTGAAATCAATGATATCGTTTTATAATTTCCACACTCAGTTGGGTCACCCTTCTTTAGAATGGGAACAAAGCTTGCCAAGTGGTTGTTCTGCAGGTTTCTTGGCACAACTTGATGAGCACATCCAGGGCAGCATTTGTTAGCTGAAATATGTCAATTGGTATACCATCTATTGCGGGGGCCTAATTTTTATGTCCTTCAAAACAGCCCCAACTTCTTCCTTTGTCACCATACGATCTTATTTCATTAAATTCTTCTGTATCTGCCAATTCATTTCAATATAGTGACTCAGTATATTCTTTCCATCTTCTTTTAATACTTCCTGGATCATTTAATATTCTG
>NW_006404859.1:1616-2180 GCF_000299155.1 Elephantulus edwardii
TTATTGATTGTGCTTGGCTGTACATGTACATATCCTCTGTTCAGCTTTTTAGTATCTTGAATTCTTCCTTGTGGTTTGGCTTCTCTGCTCTCCAGTGCAATATTCAGAGGAGAAATGTGGTATCAGGATTGGTGGAAGATCTATCAACAATCTGCGTTATGCAGATGACACAACCCTGCTTGCTGAAACTGAGGAGGGTCTGAAGTACTTGCTGCAGAGGGTCAAGGACTACAGCTTCAATATGGATTGAAGGCTCACTATCAAGAAGACAAAGATTCTCACCACTGGGCCAACTGACAGCATCAGGATGATGGTGAATTGATTGAGATTGTTAACAACTTTAGTTTGCTTGGCTCCACAGTCAACATTCTTGGCACCAGCACCCAGGAAATTAAAAGACATATTGCAATGGGAAAACCTGCTGTTAGGGACCTCTCCAAAGTGAAAAGCAATGGTGTATCTCTGGATACTAAGGTGCATCTGATACAGGCCATAGTCTTTGCAATCACTTGTTATGCATCAGAGAGTTGAACAATGACTAGGAAGGATAGAAGAAGAATTGAT
>NW_006404860.1:0-805 GCF_000299155.1 Elephantulus edwardii
GCTGCGCGAGATCCGCCTCGAGCCACAAGAGGTGACGCACGGCCCGGAGCCCTGGAAGCAGCAGCTCACCGAGGACGGAGACTCGTAAGTGTCGTGGGGCCGCGCGGTGAAGTGTGGAGGGGGCGCCGGGCCTGCAGCCCGAGCCGCCGGGACCCGCGGCCCGCCGTGCAGCCGGGCAAGCACACGGGCCGTGGAGCGGGGTTTATGCACCGACCCCGAAACCTTGCACAGTTGCACGTCCGCGCAGGGGGGCACACGGACTCGGGGCCCGGGTCTGGGGGCTCGCGGTCCGCCACCTCTGCCCTGCTCTGCTGCCGCGTTTCCACACGCACCCTTGTCCCCGTCCCGGACCTCCCGGCCGGGGGCGGGGCCTGCCGGGGACGCGAAGTCCCCGGTTGCATAAGGGGGGGCGGGAGTTTCTGGGCCGCTGGCGGGCGCCGCGGGGCCGCGAGGGGAAGTACAGGGCGTTCCGGCCCCGGGAGGGCGGGGCGGTCTGGCCGGCGCCCGGCGGGGAGGGGGTGGGGCCCGGAAAGTCCCTGGGCGCCTGCCAGGAACACTCAGCTCATAATAACCTCGCGGAAAACACCGCGGCCTCGGCCTCCAGAAACCCCGGCCTTGCGCAATCCCCCTCAGCCCGCGCCTCGCCGGGCCCCACGCAGTGCACTCACCACCCTTGGGGGGTTTTCCCTCTCTTCCCCTCAGGTTCCTGCACTTAGCCATCATCCACGAAGAGAAGGCGCTGACTATGGAAGTGATCCGCCAGGTGAAGGGAGACTTGGCCTTCCTCAACTTCCAGAACAACCTG
>NW_006404860.1:1960-2505 GCF_000299155.1 Elephantulus edwardii
AGCTGGGCCAGCTGACCCTGGAAAACCTGCAGAGGCTGCCTGAGAGCGAAGATGAGGAGAGCTATGACACAGAGTCAGAGTTCACAGAAGATGAGGTAGGTCCACACTGGACGTCTTCAGCCTTCAAATTGCAAATAAAGTAGCCATTTTTTTTCTACCACATGTCCATGTCCCAAGAACTGTTCTATAACATGAGTCTGAACACAATAGAGTTCTCAAACTTTAGTGTGTGTGTGACCCAGGAGCAGTCTTTTATACTGTTGCTTAACCTTTTGTGAGGAAAGCAGCTTTAAAAGAAAACTTCCTGAACCCATAAGGTGAACTGATAACTTGGTTATGGGGAATGGAAACTAAAGATACTTGAATTACTTCCAGTAAGGGCCCTCCTCAACTCCCCTAATATCCTTGATGAGACTCTGGAATTTTAACATGCCTTTTCTTTTATTTTTTAGCTACCTTATGATGACTGTGTGATTGGAGGCCAGCGCCTGGCATTATGAAAAGGAAAATCTGAAGAAACATGGACTTGTATATTTGTACAAAAA
>NW_006404861.1:0-514 GCF_000299155.1 Elephantulus edwardii
GAAGAAGAAGAAAAGACTAAAATGGATGCCAGAAGAGACTCTGAATATTGCACTAGAGTACTGAGAAGCCAAAGCAAAGGGAAGAAATCAAGAAGTTAAGAAGCTGAATAGAAGATTTCAAGGGACTGTTTAGGAAGATGAGGCAAAATATTATAATGAAATGTGCAAGGAGCTGGAGTAAAAAAATCAAAAGGGGCAAACTCACTCAGCATTTCTTAAACCGAAAGAAATAAAGAGTAAATTCAAGCCATGAGTTGTAATGCTTAAGGAGGCTATGGGTAGAATATGAAATAATTCAAGAAGCATTAAAAGGAGATGGAAGGATTATACAGAGTCACTGTATCAAAAAGAAGTGGCTGACACAGAATAATTTAAAGAAACAACATATGATCAAGAGTCACTGGTGATGAAGGAGGAAGTGCAGGCTGCTCTGAAGGACTTGACAAAATAAAACAAAGCCCCATGAATTGATGAAATACCAATTGACATATTTCAGCAAACAGATGCTGCCCTG
>NW_006404861.1:974-2485 GCF_000299155.1 Elephantulus edwardii
GAAAAAGATCTGAAGCACTTGCTACAAAAGGTCAAGGACTGTAGTCTTCAGTTTGGATTGAAGCTCAACATCAAGGAAGACAAAGATTCTCACCACTAGGCCAACTGGCAGAAACATAATAGATGGAGAAGAGATTGAGGCTGTTAGCAATTACAGCTTGCTTGGAGTCACAATCAACACTCTTAATTTCAGAAGTCAGGAAATCAAAAGACAAATTGCATTGTGAAAATCTGCTATCATGGACCTCTCCAGAGTGCTGAAGAGCAATGATACCAGTTTAGATACAAAGGTGTGCCTAATCCAGGCCATGGTTTTCTCAATTACTTGTTAGCCTTCAGAAAGTTGGACAATGACTAAGGATGACAGAAGAATAGATGCCTTCGAGTTGTGGTTCTGGAGAAGAGTCCTGAAAATATCATGGATTGCCAAGACAACAAATAGGTCTGTCTTGGAGAGGGTGAAACCAAGTCTCTCCTTAAAGGCTAGGTTTTAGAAGCTCCACATCACTTTGGGCACATGGCCAGGAAAGATTGGTCCTTGGAGAAGGACATCATGCTCAGAAGGGTGGATGGATAGCACAGGACAGAGAGAACCCTAAAGAGATGGATTGACAGAGTAATTAGAGCAATGATGATAAGTATGTCAGTCAGTGAGACTAGCTCAGGATAGGGCAGGCTTCAGAGCTGTTGTACATAGTGTTGTCATGAGTTGCAGGGCAACCTGATGACACATAACAACAACAACAACAACAAAACAAAAACAACAGAAGAAGAAGGTGCAAACGATGGAAGAAACAATGGAAACCAATAAGAAAGTAAATACTGCAGAGACAGGAAATGAGAAGTAATAATATATCAGTGAGGAGCAATTTGAACAACTACAGAAGGAAATGCAAAAGGTGGAAGAAAGAAGTGAAACTACAGATAAAGAGGTACAAGAACTTAACACAATAGTGAAAATAATAGAAATTCATGAAAGTGCAATCCAGACTGAAATGACAGAAGGTCCAATGCACTGCAAGGACAAAAAAAAATAGAGGAGATGAAAGAGAGTCAATGATCTGGAAGACAAGAGCCTCAGAGCATACTAGAAGAAAAATCAGAGATTAAATGTAAAGAAAATAAAGAAAACATTATAATTGTGTGTGATGACATCAAAAGAAACAACATACATATGACTGGAATTCCAGAACATAAGTGGGACAGGGAAATCACTGAGAAAATTGTGGAAGAGGTACTAGAAGAAAACTTCCAGGTATTACGAATAAGGGAGAAATTCATATCCAAGAAACTCACCAGACACCAAATAGACTAGAGTAAAAAAGAAAAAAAAAATCAAGATATAGTCAAATTATCCAAATTAAAAGATAAGGATAGAATATGTAAAGCTGTGTGAGGAAAAAAGAGTCACCTAAAAAGGGTAAACAATTAGATTAAATTCTGATTTCTCAGTAGTAACAATGTGAACAAGAAGACAATGGGATGGCACAGAAAGTTGGAAGAAAACAATTG
>NW_006404862.1:0-2182 GCF_000299155.1 Elephantulus edwardii
CCTTGGATCCTCGTAGCCATTCTACAATAATGGATTTATGCAATATTAGTCCATGTGGGGTTGAGTTAGTTCACTCAGTATAATGTTCTCCAGTCCCTCCCAAGTTAGGTAATAATTTACAAAATCATTACTTCTGCGTGCTGCATAGTATTCTACAGCAAGTAATAAATGTTGGCGAGGATGTGGCTAGAAAGGAACTCTTACACATTGTTGGTGGGTTTGTAAAAGAGTACAACCATTCTGGAAGGCATTTTGGTGCTTCCTCAAAAAATTGAACATTAAAATTCCATATGACCCAGCTATACCACTGCTTGGAATATACACTGAGAAAATGAGAACTGAAGCACAAATGGAGATTTGTACACCAATGTTCATAGCATCATAATTCACCATTGCAAGAACATGAAAACAGCCCAAATGACCAACCACAAACAAATAGATTGAGAACTTATGGTACATTCAAACAATGGAATACTACGCAGCACGTGGATATCTTTATTTTTCCAATTTGGTGGAATTCCATGTTTGTGAGCACACAATTAAGAAATAGAGTTATGGTGGTCTAGTGGTAAGGAGTTGTTCTACCAACTTCAGTTGGACCCTCAGTTCAAATTCACCAGTTGCTCCATGGAAGAAAAATGGGCAGTCTTCTCCTACGGGATTTACAGTCTCTGAAAACCTGCTGGAAGGTCAGCTATAAGTTCATTCTGAACAGACAGCCTATAACAACAAATAATAGTTTAGAATAATAGTAGTCTTATTGCTTTTCACTCAATTATGAAAATACTTTCCTTTCTTCTTTCTTCTTCTCTGTTTTCATATTATATTTAGTCAAGATTGTACAGAGATGATGATAGTCATTGTTGTTATGTGCCATCGAGTCATCTGTGACTCATAGCGACCCTATGTACAACAGTTCTGAAGTCTGCCCTGTCCAGAGCCAATCTCACTTATTCTGACACACCAACCCCCATTGCCCCATTCACCATATCAATCCATCTCATCTGGGGTCTTCCTCTCCTGTCCCTCCACACTTCTGAGCATGATGTCCTTCTCCAAGGACTGGCCCCTCCTGGTCACATGGCCAAAATATGTGAGAAAGAGCCTCAAAATCCTAGCCTTCAAGAAGAAATTTGTTTTCACTCTCTCCAAGCAGACCTATTTCTTTTCTTGGCAGTCCATGGTATGTTCAACTCAATTCAAAGGCATCAATTTTTCTTCTGTCATTCTTAGTCGTTGTCCAGCTCTCTGATGCATAGCAAGTAACTGGAAAGACCATGGCCTGGATCAGGCACACCTTCGTCTCTAGATTGACATCGTTGCTTCTCAGCACTCTGGAGAGGTCCTTGACAGCAGATTTACCTAATGCAATTAATCTTTTCATTTCCTGACTGCTGATGCCAAGAATGTTGATTGTGGAGCCAAGCAAGCTATAATATTAACAACCTCAATCTCTTCTCCATCTATCTTGGTGCTGCCAATTGGCCCAATGGTGAGAATCTTTGTCTTCTTGATGTTAAGCTTCAGTTCATATTGAATACTATAGTCCTTGACTTTCTGCAGCAAGTGCTTCAGGTATGATGATAGTAGCCACCTTTTATCTGATTTTCCCATTATTTACTCTATATTTTGGGTATTTTTTTAAAATTAATTTTTGCAAGAGCACCAACACCACAAGGGAGTGAAAAGGAAGGAAGAGGACAGAGGGTGTGGGAGGTGGAGTTGTCTATCCAAAGGCCATGGGAGGTGCTGGAGTGGTGGGGAGAGGGAATTGACCTGGGTGCTAGCAGGGCATGCTGAGGGTGGAAATACAACACGGACCCCAAAGGGGCGGGCCAGGGACCCATGCCTGACTTGTTACCTGCTTACTCTCATTAGCTCTTTTGGGCAAAATGCTTGTCTGTCAAATATTGCTCTAAAGCTGAGCACCCAAATTAGAACAGACTAGGGAGAAAGATTGGCCATCCACTTCCGGAACAACAGGCCTTCAAAAACCCTATGTACAACAGAGAACACTTAGGTTAGTCGAGCAGATACGGCATCAAGACTGAGCCTTCATGTTTGAAATCACAAAGAAGGAGGGAAAGTTGCAAACAGACCATAGAAAGTGGAATGTGGAATGTGAGAGATATGAATATAGGAAAATTGGAGATTGTTAAGGAAGAACTGGATGCATAATATT
>NW_006404863.1:0-2595 GCF_000299155.1 Elephantulus edwardii
TGTGTGTGTGTGTGTGTGTGTGTGTACCGTCAAATGGGATCTGACTGGTACAGGAGGAGACTGTCTCTCCTTCTCCAGCAGAGAATCTGGTGGATTTGAACCATGTACCTCCTCTGGGATTGCAGTGCAGCTTCTAGCCACTAGGCCACCAGAGCCCCCTAAGGGCATTATACTTTTTAAAAAGATTATCAATCTGGGATCAATTTACAAGAGCAACTGCAAAGCTTGGATAGGAACCTCAGAGTGCAGTGAATTAATGTTAACAGGGAAGAGACAACTCAGAAAAGAGGGTGAGAATTATGTCACAACTCAAAGAGTATAATTAATTTGACTAAATGTCACATACAGAAACTGTTGAACTGGTGTATGTTTTGTTAGAAAAGAAAAGCATGTTTATTTTACTTATATCTAAATATATACATTGACTCGTAGCTGACTCTAGAGCAGGTTTTCAGAGGATTTTCCAATGGCGCAGGAGATTGCCCATCTTGCCCCATCAGAGCAGCTTGGGGATTCAAAGTGAGTACCTTACAATTAACAGAACAAGTTCTTACCACTAGGACAGTAGAGCTCCCATGCTGTTGTGGTTAGGTGGTACTGAGTTGACTACAACTCACAGCAATACTATGAATTACACATCTGAACTTTGCCCATCATGTGCCGTCCACATCATCTCTGATATTGACACAATTACTGTGTCAATCCATCTTGTTGGAAGTCTTGCTCTCTCTTTCTGACCCTCCATCTTTCCAAGTATAATGCCTTTTTTCCAAGGATTGGCTTTTCCTAACAACATGCTAAAAGGATGAAAGATTACATTTTACCATTCTTGCCTTTAAGGAGCACCCTGGTTGCACTTCCTCCAAAATAGATTTGCTTGATCTTTTGACAATGCATGAAATTGTCAATACTCTTCTCAAACATCACAGCTCAAAGGCATTCAGTCTTCTTCTGTTCTTAGTCACTGTCCAACTTTCAGATGCATTGTAAGTAATTGAAATCATCATGGTTTGGATCAGGTGCACCTTAATCTTTAAAGTGACATCTTTGCTCTTTACCATTTTTGAGAAGTCCTTGACAGCAAATTTTACCCATGCAAAATGTCTTCTTTTATTTCATAATTCCCTTTCTAATTGTGATTTTAATGAAAGTTTACAGAAAAGTTGGATTTTTCACTCATTCATTGTTGCACATTTTCCTCTCTACCCACCCTAGCTCACTTTGAAATATATGTGTATATTCATTCATTGTTGCATCATTTCCTCCCCCCACCCAGTCTACTTTGCTACACACCTCTTATTCTGAACTGCTGTCATACAAATAATGGGTAATCAGATACTACTTTTAAACAGTTTTTTTCCTTTGTCTGTTTCAATGTAGTGTTATAAAAACAGGACTGACATGGGGCAAAATCTCTTCTTTTCTTTACTTCTGCTACCAAGGGTATTGATTGTAGATCAGAGTAAAATGAAATCACTACTTCAATCTTTTCTTTGTCTACCATGATGTTTGTTGCCTGTTGGTTCAGTGGTGAGGAATTTTGTTTTCTTGATGCTGAGATGTAATTCATATTGGTCTTTGGTCGCTTTCAGTAAGTGTATCAAATACTCCATACTTTCAGCAAGCAAGGCTGTGTCATTTACACAATGAAGGTTGCTGATGAATTTTCTAATCCTGATGTCACATTCTTCAGAGTCCGGCTTCTCAATGATTTGCTCAACATACAGACTAAATAGATATGGTGAAAGAATACAGCTCTACTGCACACCTTTATTGATTTTAAACGTTTGCTATGTTCAGACAATAGCCTCTTCGTCTAGGTATAGGTTTCACATGAGCATAATTAAGTATTCTGGGATTCTCATACTCAATGTTAACTATAATTTGTTGTGATTCACACAGTAAAATGACTTTTCATAGTCAATAAAATGCCAATATGGATCCTCCTGGTATTCTCTACTTTCAGCCAAGATCCATCTGACACCAGAAATCATACTCTTAGTGCCATGACCTTTTCTAAATCCAACTTGAAATTTCTCTATTGATGCATCCTGTTCTAGTTCTTTTAAAATAATATTTAGCAGGGATCTCTGGTGGCCTAGTGGCGGGAAGCTGCACTGAAATCCCAGAGGTGTGCCGTTCAAATCAACCAGATGCTCTGCTGGAGAAGTCAGATCTGATTTGATGGTACACACACAAAAATAATAAAATAAAAAATATTTTTGAAAAATAATGTTTAGCAAGATTTTGCTTGCACGTGATATTAATGATATTGTTTGGTAATTTCCACATTCTATTCAAACACTTTTTGGGGGAATGGGAACAAATATGGATCTCTTTGACTCAGTTGACTAGGTAGCTATCTTCGAGTGGAGAGAAAAAATTATGTCATTCTCAGGCGCTTTGTATGGAAGCCCCCTCATGTGGACACAGTGTCCAGTTGTGCTCTGAACAGCAAACTCGCTGTCTCCATATCTGTGATCATACATTCCTGACAGACAGTAACTGAGATCTCTTCCAAATAAATCTAAATTTCTTAGCAGAAACTGGTGAACCTGTGCAGGGCTACATCTGTTTGTTGAAACATATCAACTG
>NW_006404864.1:0-2529 GCF_000299155.1 Elephantulus edwardii
ATGCTTGGGAGGGTGGAGGGACAGCGCAGGAGGGGAAGACCCTCTATGAGATGGATTGATTCGGTGACTGGGGTAATCGGGATGGGTGTGTCAAAGGCGTTGCGGTTGGGGCAGGATAGAGCAGGATTTAGAGCTGTTGTGCATAGGGTCGCTATGAGTCGGAAATGACTCGATGGCACATAACAACAACAACAATATTCAAATATACGTGACAACCACTAAAACATAAGATGAAAAAATTGAGGAGTTATACAAACTTTTACAGTCTGAAATTAACCAAACATGGAATCAAAGGGTTAAACCGGGTGGCTCCTTGGAGGCAAGGATTCTAAGGCTCCATCTAACATATTTTGGACATGTTGTGAGGCGAGACCGGTCCTTAGAGAGGGACATCATGCTTGGGAGGGTGGAGGGGCAAAGCAGGAGAGGAAGGCCCTATATGAGGTGGATTGATTCAGTGCCTGGGATAATTGGGACGGGAGTGTCAGAGACAGTGCGATTGGCACAGGACAGAGCGGAGTTTAGGGCTGTTGTACATAGAGTCGCTATGAGTCGCAAGCAACTCGACGGCACATAACAACAACAATGATTGGTGAGTGGAATGCAAAAATTAGAAACAGAAGAAAGAATGATAGTTGAAAATCCTGGCACTAGTAAAAGAAATAAGACTAGAGAAAAAACTATGTACAATCAATGATGGACTCATTGGAAATTCGTTTTTAAAAAAAAATATTAAAAAACTATATACATGGACTCCAACTGATGGATTACACAGAAATCCAATTAAATACCTTTGTGAAAAGAGTAGATACAGAAGTTCAATAACAGCAGTCAAAACAAGGCCAGAGGCTGGCTGGGGAACATACAAAATGAATTATTCTTGTGCAAATCCAATTGGAGGCTGAAGAAGAGTAATACAATCGATGAGATCTAAAATACAACCTTAAATCTATCTCAACTGAATTTAAAAATTCCCTCAAGAAAAGATTTGAACAGTAATGATTGAAGATCAGATGAATTGGGAAATACATAAAGAAGAAAAAAAAAGTCATTGAAAAGAAAGAAGAGACCAAAACAGATGTTAGAAGATACTCCGACACTTGCGCTAGAATATTGACAAAATAGAGAGAAGAATTTTTTTAATGATCTATATGTTTATTTACAAAATTCTAATATATTCTTTTCAAGAACAAATTCTTTCAATTTCTCTCGCACTCCCCACCCATCAAATTTTACAACCCCATGATTAATTCTGCCCTCCCCCTGCACATCCTCATACCTCTGCTTCCAACCTCTCCCATCACTCTTGGATCCTTATACTCATTCTACAATAATGGTTTTATATAATATTTATCCTTATATGACTGAGAGAGTTCACTCAGAATAGAGCTCTCCATTCCCTCCCAAGTTAGGTAATATTGTGGTGGTTGTTGTTGTTGTTATGTGCTGGCGAGTCCCTTGCGACTCATAGCGAACCTATGTAAAACAACCCTTAACTCTGCTCTGTCCTGTGCCAATCGCACTGTCTCCAATACACCCATCCCGATTACCCCAGTCACTGAATCAATCCACCTCATAGCGGGCCTTCCCCTCCTGCGCTGTCCCTCCACCCCACTAAGCATGATGTACCTCTCCAATGACTGGTCCCTCCTTACAGTATGTCCAAAGTATGTTAGACGGAGCCTCAGAATCCTTGCCTCCAAGGAGCAGCCTGCTTTAACCCTCTCTAGGATGAATCTGTTTGTTTTCCTAGCAGTCCATGGTACCCTCAACACTCTTTTCCAGCACCACAACTGAAAGGCATCAACTCTCCATCTATCCTCCTTAGTCATTGTCCAACTCTCTGATGCATAACAAGTGATAACAAAGACCAGGGCCTGTATCAGAAGCACCTTAGTCTCCAGAGAGACACCGTTGCTCTTCAGAACTTTGGAAAGGTTCCTACTAGCAGACTTTCCCATCGCAATATGTCTTTTAATTTCCTGGCTGCTGACGCCAAGAGTGTTGACTGTGGAGTCAAGCAAACTGCAGCTATGAACAATCAATCACTTCACCATCTATCTTGATGCTGCCAATTGGTCCAGTGGTGAGAATCTTAGTCTTCTTGATACTGAGCCTCAGTCCATATTGAATGCTGCAGTCCTTGACCCTCTGCAGCAAGTGCTTCAGGTCCTCCTCAGTTTCAGCAAGCAGGGTTGTGTCTTCTGCATAACGAAGATTGTTGATAGATCTTCCACCAATCTTGACCCCACATTTCTCCTCATAGAGCCCAGCCTCCCGGATAATCTGTTCTGCATACAAGTTGAAAAGTTAGGGAGATAGGATACATCCCCGGTGTATGCTCTTTCCAAATTTGAACCATGCAGTGTTTCCTTGCTCCATTCTGACGACTGCCTCCTGGTCCAAGTATAGGTATTGCATTAGCACCATCAAGTGTTCTGGGATTCCCATTTTTCTTAGAGTCAGCCACAGTTTGTTATGATCCACACAGTCAAATGCCTTTGCATAATCAATGAAACACAGATAGAC
>NW_006404865.1:0-1143 GCF_000299155.1 Elephantulus edwardii
GTCTTTGCAATGACTGTTTGCACTCTTCCTGGATGATACCCTTGATATCCTTCCACAACTCATCTGGTCTTCACTCACTAGTGTTCAAGGCCTCAAACCTATTCCTGGACTTGGTTTAATTTTCCTCAGCTTCAGTTTGAACTTGCATATGAGTAGTTGGTGGTCTGTTCCACAATCACCTCCTGGCCTAGTTTTCACAGCTGATACTGAGCTTCTCCAGCGTTTCTTTCCTCAGATGTAATCAATCTGATTCCTATGCATACCAACAGGTGAAATCCAGGTATATAACCTGCGTTTATGTCTCTTAAAAAACGTATTTCCAATGAATACGTCAT
Source organism: Elephantulus edwardii (assembly GCF_000299155.1). Taxonomy (NCBI): domain Eukaryota; kingdom Metazoa; phylum Chordata; class Mammalia; order Macroscelidea; family Macroscelididae; genus Elephantulus; species Elephantulus edwardii. The sequence continues at coordinate 336 of NW_006404865.1, forward strand.
TGATTGTGCAAAATTCAATCATCCTTTCTCCAACTCCATTTCTTTCAGCGAGTCCATGTTTTCCAACTACTGAATCTTCTTCTCTGTTGCCAACTTTTGCGTTCCAGTCACCCATTATTATCAATGCATCTTGATTGCATGTTTGATCAATCTCCCACTGTAAAAGTTGGTAGAAATCTTCTATTTCCTCTTCCTTGGCTCTGGTTGTTGGTGCATATATCTGAATGATAGTGGTAGTCTGGAGATGAAAAGACAAGGAAAAATGGGGTTGCCTTCATAGTAAAAAAAGTAATTTCTAGATCCATCTTGAAGTACAACATCGTGACAGGATTATATTCATACGCTTACAAGGAAGTCCAGTGAATACCACTATCATTCAGATATATGCACCAACAAACAAAGCCAAAGAAGAAGAAATAGATGATTTCTACCAACTTTTACAGTTGGAGATAGATCGAACATGCAATCAAGATGCATTAATAATAATGGGTAACTGGAATGCAAAAGTTGGGAACAGAGAAGAAGAATCAGTAGTTAGAAAACATGGGCTTGGTGACAGGAATGAAGCTGGAGATAGAATGACTGAATTTTGTACAATCAATGACTTATTCATTACAAACACATTTTATAAGAGACACAAACGCAGGTTATACACATGGATTTCACCTGATGCTATGCATAGGAATCAGATCGATTACATCTGTGGAAGGAACCGCTGGAGAAGCTCAATATCAGGTGTGAAAACTAGGCCGGGGGCTGATTGTGGAACAGACCACCGACTACTCATGCAAGTTCAAGCTGAAGTTGA
>NW_006404865.1:2077-2646 GCF_000299155.1 Elephantulus edwardii
GGTGACCCAACTGAGTGTGGAAACTACAGAACAGTGACATTTATTTCACATGCAAGCAAGATTCTACTGAAGATTATTCAAAAATGACTAGAACAGCACATCAGGAGAGAATTGCCGGAAGTCCAGGCTGGGTTTAGAAGGGGTTGTGGTACTAGGGATATTGTTGCTGATGTTAGATGGATCTTGGCTGCAAGCAAGGAATACCAGAAGAATGCCTATCTGTGTTTCATTCATTATGCAAAGGCATTTGACTGTGTGGATCATAACAAATTGTGGCTAACTCTGAGAAGAATGGGAATCCCATATTACTTGGACCTATACTTGGACCAAGAGGTAGTAGTCAGAACAGAGCAGTGTAACACTGCATGGTTCAAAATTGGGAAGGGTGTGCGCCAGGGATGCATCCTGTCTCCATAACTTTTCAAAATGTGTGCAGAGCAGATTATCCGAGAGGCTGGGCTCTATGAGGAGAATTGTGGCATCAGGATTGGTGGAAGTTCTATGAACAATCTGCGTTATGCAGATGACACAACCCTGCTTGCTGAAACTGAGGAGGACCTCATGCACTT
>NW_006404866.1:0-446 GCF_000299155.1 Elephantulus edwardii
AGTATTGCCATTTTCACAACATTGAGCCTTCCTATCCATGAGCAAGGGATATTCTTCCACTTCTCCAGGCTTTTTGTTGTTTCTTGTAATAATTTTTGGGGTTTTTTACTTTTATTATTTGTGTGTGTGTGTGTGTGTGTACTGTCAAATCAGATCTGACCGGTACAGGAGGAGATTGTCCCTCCTTCCCCGGTAGAGCATCTGGTGGATTTGAACCGTGCCCATTTGGGATTGCAGTGCAGCCTCTTGCCACTAGGCCACCAGAGCTCCCCTGTAATAATGTTTTGTAATTTTCTTTAAATAGGTCTTTTGTGCTTCTAGTTACATTTACTCCCAAATATTTAATCTTGCGATTAGCTATTGTGAAGGGTATTCCTTTTCTTAGCTTCAGCTCTGTATTCCCTTTGTCACTGTAGAGAAATCCAACTGATTTTTGTATATTGATC
>NW_006404866.1:1811-2626 GCF_000299155.1 Elephantulus edwardii
CTTTTTCAATTTGTTGGAGATGTTGGGTTAGAGAGTCAATGGTCAATTTTTCCTGCCTTTTGATGAGTTTGCTAATTGCTATAAACTGACCTCTGTTCACGGTTTTGGCTGTTTCCCGGAGGTTTTGGTAAGTAGTGTCTTCATTGTCGTTTGTTTAAGAAACTTTTTTTTTTTTTTTAGGGATCTAATTTTTTTTTTTTTACAGAGGTTTTGGATTTCCATTCATTCATTGCCGCAATTTTCTCCCTGCCCAACCCTCCACAACAGCTCGCTTCCCACTCCAAAGAGGAAAAAAAAAAAAGAAAAAATTCCTTCATTAGTATACAATTCCCACGTCCCTTCCCCCAACCCCCCCACCCCAAGTATACGTCTCTATGCAACCTTAATTCTGGATTCCTGTGCTAACCATAATACTCAATCATATATCACTTCTACTCTGTTCTTTCCCTTATCAGTTTCAATACAATATACATAATTTATTCTGTCATACTCCCACCCTGATGTCAGACCCATTCTACAACAGTGGCACCATGCAGTATTTGTCCCTTTGTGACTGAGTTATTTCACTCAGCATAATGTGTTCCAGGGTCACCCACTTTGAATAATATTGCATGAGTTCCTTGTTTTTCAATGCTTCGTAGTATTCCATTGTGTGGATATACCAGGATATACCACAGCTTCTCTATCCATTCATTTGTTGATGGGCCCTTAGGCTGCTTTCAACTCTTTGCTATTGTAAACAAAGCTGCAATAAACATGGGTGTGCATATATCTGCTTCGATGGCAGACATGGTCTCTCTGGGGTATATTCCCAG
>NW_006404867.1:0-1340 GCF_000299155.1 Elephantulus edwardii
CTCTTTGTTTCTCCATCGCTGCTTTCAGGATTCTCTCCTTATCTTTGGTTCTGGCAAGTTTGACTATGATATATGCCTTGGTGTTTTTCTTTTGGGGTCTATTCTATATAGTGTTCACTCAGATCTTGAATATATATTCTCTCATTCTTCATTATGCCTGGGAAGTTTTCTTCTAGTAATTCTTCCACAACTTTTTTTGTTCCTTTACTTGCTTCTTACTATCTGGGATTCTGATGATGTGCATGTTTTTCTCTTGATGGTGTCCCACATTATTCTTAGGTTTTCTTCTTTTTCCTTCCCTTTTGATTCTTCTTGCTTTAGCAGATCATTGGTGACAATTTTATCTTCTATTTCACTGGTTCTGTGTTCCATCTCTTTAACTCTGTTCATGAGTCCTCCATCATGTTGACAGCATCTGAAACATTGGACCTCATATTTTGGATCATGGCTTCTTGATTTTTTCAGAGCCTTAATGCCTTGTTTGTTTTATCTGCATTGTTTTGGATTTTGTTTTAGGCTCCTCCTGGTTTTTGCTTGCAGTTTCCTGTAATTCTTCAAGTTTGTCTTTCACTCATTGAAATTATTCAATCTTTGTTCTTTTAAATTCTGTGTCTGAAATTTCCATTAGACTTTTTGGCTTCAGGAAACCATTTATATTGTGTCACTTTTTTGGGGGGTGCGGGGGTGACATCTTGCTTTGGGCTTGTGTACAGTTTGAGGTAGCCTGCTTCTTATGTGACATTGTTGTGGTAGAGTTTTTCGTGCCTGAGGCGATGATAGGTTCTTGATCTGAAGTCGCTGCTCCAGAAGAGGGTGGAGCAGTTTCCCTGACTGTGTTTCTTTCTGAACTTCTGACCCAAGGGACGTTTCAGTGCAGGGCTTGTGAGAGCAACCTTCTGTTTATAACTGTTGCAGATCAAGGATTTCTGGACTAAGGGCAGTTAGCTGACTGTATGTGAGAAGATGCAAGGCAGAGTGTAGAGGCCAGGGCTGGTACAGGCACCAAGCTGGCACAGGTGCAAGGTGGGCATGCACACAGGGAATGCATGGAGATGCATGCCTGGTGGGTGCATGTGCAGACTCTCACTGATTGAGCACATGTGTGGACTTATACTTAAATTCCAGCTGTCAGGCCACTTTAGTATCCCATCTTTGTCCTGGCCTGTCTTTGTTCTGACCTGCCTTCACTCTTGCTTGATTTCCTCAAACCTATTCTTAAGATGATCATTAAATTCAACCTACAACCAGGAGAAGATAAAATAGATGAATGGGATCTTCTAAGAATAAAATCCCCATGCACATCCAAAAACTTCTCCAACGGGGTAAAAAGGGAAGCCACC
>NW_006404867.1:1570-2514 GCF_000299155.1 Elephantulus edwardii
CAACAAGCACATGAAGAAATGTGCAAAATCCCTAGCTCTAAGAGAGATGCAAATTAAAACAACTATGAGATATCATCTCATCCCAGTCAGAATTGCAAAATTAAACAGAACAGAAAGCAACAAATGCTGGCGAGGTTGTGGAGAAACTGGAACCCTTATTCACTGTTGGTGAGAGGGTAAAATGGTGCAACCGTTGTGGAAGGCGGTATGGCGCTTTTTCAAAATGCTGCAAATAGAGATACCATTTGACCCAGCAATTTCAATACTGGGAATATACCCCAAAGAGACCATAACTGACATCCACGCACATCTTTTGTGTCTTTTAGAAGAAGTATTTGCACTGAATAAATCATGGTAATTCAAAATCCAATCATTCTATTTTTCAGCTACATCATTTTATCATCGAGCACATATTTTCCAACTACTATTCCTTCTTCACTGGTAGGAATTGTGGTAAGGAGGTGTGCCGCCAACACAAAGGCGTGTGGTTCAAAGCCACAGTCCTCAGGACAAGGATGGTCAATTTTCTTCAGAGCAATTTACAACCTCTGAAAACCCACTGGAGGGTCAGCTATGAGTCAGTTCCAACTTGTTGGTACACAACAACAAACAGCTACTTGAGGGAGCCCTGGTGGTACAGTCAGCAGAAAGTTGCACTACTTACCCACATGATGTGCCTCTGGCAGTGGGATTCACAAATGATTCATCAAGAGGAAGATGAGTGATCACGTCCCATGTGATGCACGGCCTGGGAAACAGGCTAGAGGGTCAGATATAAGTAGGTGCCAACTTGACCGCAATGAGCTCTTTTGTCAGAACTGAAACAGATGTTTCACTGGAACTATTTGTATTACATGTACCTTTGCTGCCGCAGTTTTTCTTTTTTTATTATTATTAATTTTAATAGACATTTACAGAGGTTTTGGATTTCCATTCATTCATTG
>NW_006404868.1:0-845 GCF_000299155.1 Elephantulus edwardii
TAGAGAAGGTGAGACCAGGCTGCTCCTTGGAGACAAGGATTCTGAAGCTTCATCTGACATACTTTTGGCATGTTGCAAGGAGGGACGTCATGCTTGGGAGGGTGCAGGGACAGTGCAAAAGAGGAAGATCCTCGATGAGATGGATTGATTCAGTGACTGGGATAATGGATGTAGGTGTGTCAGAGACAATAAGATTGGTGACTCATAGTGACCCTAGGCACTATAGCTCAGAAGCTATAATGTGAAACCAAGTTGCTCCTTAAAGACAAAGATTTTGAAGCCCATCTCATATACTTTGGACATGTTGCCCATAAAGACTGGTCCTTGGAGAAGAATATCATACCTGGAAGGGATGAGGGATGATGCAGAAGTCTCAGGATGAGATGGATTGGCAAAGTGACTAGGTTAATAGGATTAGGAGTGTCAGAGTCAGTAAGATAGGGTAGCTCTGGATAGGGTAGGCTTCTAAGCTATAGTGACTAGGGTCACTATGAGTCACAAGTGACTCAGCAGCACATAACAACAACAATGACACAAAAAGTTTTTTTAGAGTGAAAGTTTATTAATCCCATTATTTTTTTAATCATTCATATGCAATAATTACAATTAATTTATGCAAGTAGCTTACTACAATGTCTTGGTTTTATTGCTATGTGCTGTCAAATTGCCTGCAAGTCATAGTGATCCTTTTTACAACAACCCTAAACCTTGCTCTATCCTGCTACCAATCTTATTGTCTCTGACACACCTAAGATTAAGAAAAATTTAAAAGTTCACACGAACTAAAATGAAATCTTCAGTCTACTCGTCTGAATTTTTTTTTAAAGCAACCTCAAAAAGTTAAG
>NW_006404868.1:2769-3268 GCF_000299155.1 Elephantulus edwardii
CAGACTTTCCCATCGCAATACCTTCATCACCATAGGCTCTGGCTCAAATGCTATTTCATTAAATTCTTCTGATCTGCCAATTTCTTTCCATACAATGACTCAGTATATTCCTTCCATCTTCTTTTGATACCTCCTGGATCATTTAACATTCTGCATTAGAAAGGGAAATAGAAAAAAAAAGCCCCATCCACAGAGTGCACAGCAATCAGATTGGCTACATCTATGGAAGTAATTGGTAGAGAATTCAATATAATCAGTCAAAAGCAAGCCAGATTCTGACTATGGAGCAGACAGACCAAAATTTAAATTAAACACGTCCAGAGAACCAAAATATGCTCTTGAGTCTATTCCACTACAATTTAAAAATCATTTTAAGAATATATTTGAAGATTTGAACACTGATAATCAAAGACCAGGTGAATTGTGGAATGACATTAAGGGTATCATCCACAAAGAGATCAAAAAATAGTTACAAAGAAGGAGGAAAAAGAAAAACCAA
>NW_006404869.1:0-543 GCF_000299155.1 Elephantulus edwardii
GGAAGGCCCTCTGGGAGGTGGATTGATTCGGTAACTGGGGCAATCGGGATGAGTGTGTCGGAGGCAATGAGAGTGGCACAGGACAGAACAGAGTTCAGAGCTGTTGTACGTAGGGTCGCTATGAGTCACAAGTGACTCGACGGCACATAACAACAATAACATCAATTTAAGTAGAATTGGTGATAGATACTCTCTGAAGATTTGGTACAATTCAGTTATGAAGCCATCTGGTCCAGGACTTTCCTTATGGGGAAGTGTTTTTATGACCTGTTCATTTTTTTCTTTTGTGATGGGTCTGTTCAAGCATTCTGTATCTGTCCTTGTCAATCTGGGTAGGGCATGAGTTTCAAGGAACTTTTCCATTTCCTCTAGGTTTTCAAATTTGTCAGAGTATACATTCTCACCACTGGACCAATTGGCAGCATCAGGATGGATGGTGAAGAGATTTAGATTGTACACAGCTTTAGTTTGCTTGGCTCCACAGTCAACCGTCTTGGCACCAGCAGCCAGGAAATTAAAAGGCACATTGCCATGGGAAAGTCT
>NW_006404869.1:1298-2297 GCF_000299155.1 Elephantulus edwardii
CTTCTAGAGACTATAGGATTAGATTTTTCTTCTTTTTCTATTTGATAAAGGTATTGAGTGAGATCAGTGATTTTTCTTCTTTCTTCCTTTTTTATGTGTGTACCTCTGCCATACAGAGGTAACTTGTGGTTGCTGTGAAGCTGAACACTGTGACACCGATGTGTCAAATGCATTTACAGTTACCCATGGCAGAGAGTGTTTGGTGGCGCTCTCCGATTAAAACAAGCTTGGAAGCAGGAGCAGCATCCACTTCCATAATAGCTTGACTCTGGAAACCCTATGAACCTGGAGAGAGGATGAAAGTCACAAAAGTATTGACTCGATGGCACTAAACAACACAATACCTACTGCTATGAACTGCCTCCTGAGGACTTCCTTAGCTGCATCCCAGAAGCTTTGGTATGTTGTATTTTAATTTTCATTTGTTTAAAGGAACTTTTAATTTCACTCTTTCTTTCATAACCCAATTGTGTTCTAGCACAGAGTTATTTAGTTTCAACATAGGTAGTTTTTAAGCTTTATCCTCCTGTGATTAATTTCTAGGGTTATGGCATTATGGTTTGAAAAGAGGTTTTGTATTATTTCAATAGTTTAATATTTTAATTTTTTGAGGCTTGCTTTGTGTCCTAATATGTGATCAATTCTACAGAATGTACCATGTATACTTGAAAAGAAAGTGAATTGAGTTTTAATTTTAATTGAATGCAGTACCATGAATACATCCTCAAGGTCAAGTTGGCTGATTGTATAGTTTAGATCTTCTGCATCTTTGCTAAGTTTCATTTGAGTTGACCTATCCTTTGGTGATAGTGGTTTGTTGACATCTCCTATCACTATTGTGGTGCTATCCATTTCTTTCTTTAATTCTGCTAACTGTGAGAACCATGAATGTAGGAAAATTAGATATTGTTAAGGAGGAAGAAATGGAACGCATAAATATTGACATACTAGGCATTGGTGAGATGAGATGGACTGGCATGGGACATTTTGAGTCGGATG
>NW_006404870.1:0-2224 GCF_000299155.1 Elephantulus edwardii
TTCCTTGTTTTTCAAAGAACATTATTCTTAAGTTTTCTTCTGTTTCCTTCTTTTATGCTTCTGCTTTTTTCTCGATCAGATCTGTGGCGACAATTCTATCTTCTATTTCACTAATTATGTTTTCCATATCTTCACCTCTATTTGTATGTCCCTACATCATGTTGACAGCATCAGAAACCTTAGATTTCATATTTTGGATTATGATTTCTTGTTTTTCCAGTGCCTCTAATGCCTCATTTGTTTTCTTTACGTTGTTTTGGGTTGTTTTCTTAAGCTCCTCCTGATTTTTGACTGTGGTGTCCTGTAATTCCTCAAGTTTGTTTTTCATCCATTGAAAACATTCAATCAATCATCTTTTTTTCCCCTAATTATGCATCAGAAAGTCCAATCAGACTTTCTGGCTTCATGAAATCCATTGCTACTGTGTCATTGGGGGGGGGGATATCTTGTTTTGGGCTTGCGTGGTGAGTGAGGTATCCTGCTTCTTTCGAGACATTGACTTGGAAGAGTTTTTTAAAACTAAGATGATAGTTGGTTCTTGGTTTGACGTCACTACTTCTCTATCAAGATGTCCAGTACCTCCCTGTTGCTTGAGTTGGTGGGACCAATGTAGTAAGGCCAAACAGCAGTTTGTAGTCTAAAGACAAAATCTTCAATGTTGGACAACCTTTTCAGGTGAGGTTGATAAATGCTATAATTTGGTCTATGTATTTTTGTTCTTTTGTGTGGTGTTTTTGTGTGTGTGTGTGTGTGTTGTTGTTGTTGTTGTTGTTTAAGTCCCTCTCTCTACTGTGTCTGTACACGCACCTCCTCTCGCTAGCTCCAAAATTCAAAGCTGGCGGGGTGCGCAGACTTCTGGGGCGGGGGAACCAATGTGATACCTGAGGCCAGGGGCTGGTCAAAGATCCAGAGCTGTGTCCCAGTTCAAATCCACTCCCTCTCTCCACTGCGTGTGCCGTATCTTTGCTTTTTAAAAAGATCCCTGACAGCAGATTTTCCGAATGCAATCCAGTTTTTTATTTATTTGACTATCATCCTGGAGGATCAATTATGAGTCAATTTCAATTCAGTTGCGCATTATAATCATGGGTGTTGATTGTGAATACAAGTAAAAGTAAATCCTTGACAACTTCAATATTTTCTCCACTTATCATTGTCTTCCTGTTGGTCCAGTGGTGAGAATTTTTGTTTCCTTGATGTTGAGATGTAATCCATATTGAAAGCTACAGTCCTTAATCTTCTGCAGAAAGTGCTTCAAGTAATCCTCACTTTCAGCAAGATGGTGTCATCTAGATAACACAAGTTGTTGATAATTCTTTCTCCAATCTTAATGTCACATTCTTCAGCTTCTTGAATTACTTACTCAGCATACAGATTGAATAGATATGCAGAAAGAAAACAACCCTGATACACACCCTTCTTGATTTTAAGCCATGCAATGTTTCCTTGTTCTGTTCAAGACAATTGCTACTTGGCCTATGCTATAGAATTACCATTCTTCTAATTATTATCCTTAGTTTGTTATGACCCATAGAGTGAAATGCCTTTGTATATTCAAAAAACTACAAGTAAACATCTTCCTAGTATTCTCTGCTTTCATCCAAGATCCATATGACTTCAGCAATGATATCCTTCATTGCATAGCCTATTCTAAATCCAGTTTGAATTTCTGGAAATTCCCTGTAAATGTACTGTTGCAGCTGTTTTTGAATAATCATCACCAAGATTTTACTCATATAGGATATTAATGATATCCTTCAATAATTTTCACATTCTATTGAATCATCTTTATGGTAATTAGAACAAATACAGACCTCTTCTAGTTAGTTAGCCAAGAAGTTCCCTTCTAAATAACTTATCATAAGCTAGGAATCACTTCCAAAGTTGCATATGTTTGCTGAAATTCGTCGATTGGTATTCTGTCAATTCTTGGAAACTTATTGTTTAGTCAATGCCTTAAGTGTAGCTTGAACTTCCTTTGTTATTTTTGATTCTTGATCATATGCTACTTCCTGAAGTGGTTGAGTGTTCACCAATTCTTTTCGGTGCAGTGACTCTGTGTATTGCTCTCATCTTCTTCATCATCCCCAAATTTTTTTTTTTAAATTGTGTATTGGTCTTCACAATTATGTGCTATGTATCAGAAGCTAGACAGTGATTAGGGATGATATAAGGAGAATTGATGCTTTTGAACTGTGGTTCTGGAGAAGAGTATTGAATAATA
>NW_006404871.1:0-553 GCF_000299155.1 Elephantulus edwardii
GGGATGGGTGTGTCAGAGGCAATGAGATTGGTACAGGATAGAGCACGGCTTAGGGCAGTTGTACATAGGATCACTATGAGTCGCAAACGACTCGACGGCACATAACAACAACAACAATCCGGAGCTGAAACTAAACAAACAAGCCAGTCTTTCACAGCTGCATAGATAAATGATACAGAAATTTAGCAACAGATAAGAGAGAAATGCAACTTAGTTCTCAGAGTAGATGTAAGAAATAAAAGTTATACACTCAATTGGCTGCCTGTAAAATCCAAAAAATTAAATTTTTTCAAGTGCTCAAAAATAAAGCAACTTTCCCAAGCACAGGTGCAATGTGCATTATAATACAAAGGTGTCTCAAGAACAGAGCAACAAAATTAAGTCAAGAAGCTAGAAAAGAAGGCCCATTAGTTTCAGGCTCTGTAGGAGAAAATACAAATTGCAAGCAGTAGCCTGTTAGCAAAAGCACTCCCGCTGTAAACAACGACAGCACGCCTTACATTTATTTCATGCCACCTCAAGAAGTGCTGCATTAAGTATAACTCTAATAACA
>NW_006404871.1:2153-2725 GCF_000299155.1 Elephantulus edwardii
TGGGAGTGTCGGAGACAGTGAGATTGGCACAGGACAGAGCAGAGTTTAGGGCTGTTGTACATAGGGTCGCTATGAGTCGCAAGCGACTCGATGGCCCATAACAACAAAACAGAACTATAATAACTGACTCTCAATATGTAAAATGTACAGTAAAACATATTAAGACTACTTTTATACCACAAATGATTCTGAATTAAGTGATTTGTGTTTACAATTGCAGTGTATTGTGTAAAAAAAAAATCCTTTATATATAACCCATATTCAAGCACACACTCTATACCAAGATCTTTAACCCAAGGTAATGAGAAAATTAATTAGCAGCTACTGTATTACAGCCAAAGAGCAACATTCTAAATTTCGTAACAATTTTAATAGTTTACATTATTTTTAAAAATTCCTTGAAACGTAGCTCACCAAGTTCAAAATTAGTTTCAATGTGCTGGTATAAATTCTCATCTGAAGGTTGCATAGTGGAGTGTACTCGGGAAGGGGTGTGGGGTGGGACTGCGGGTTGTGTACCAATGAAGGAATTTTTCTTTTACTTTTCAAAGAGAAGTGTGAACTGGGGTTGG
>NW_006404872.1:0-507 GCF_000299155.1 Elephantulus edwardii
CCTGCCAACTAGGGCTCAGAGGTCAGTATGGAGAGTGGACATGTGTCCTTCTAAGGACAGACCCTGAGATGGGAGGGGGTCCCCCAGGCTGCGCCCCATTACAGAGAACGGGGAGAAGGATGGAGCGGAGAGCGGGGAGGTCAGCACCCCCCAGAAATCGCCTGCCGGTCGCTGGGCATCCTCCTGCACGCATGTCCCTGTGCTGGGCAGGCCCTTGACCTCTTGGGAAAGGCCAGGACGCCTGGAGATCTTGTCCAGTGGACACTGGGGTGATTATGGACGAGGGGTGAACGGACCTCCGTCCTCCAGAACCCAGAGAGACAGGGAGCCGCCTCCCTGATCCTGACCCCTGAACGTGGACGTCCAGCCTCCTCCACGTCCGAGAGACTGAGTCTGTTAGTGAAAGTCACCCCCTAGTGACCACTGTCATGGGACCTCAGAGAATGAACGCTGACCCTGACGGGGCTTTCACCGGCAGAAGTGTTCTCTCACCGGCCAGGGGGCTAC
>NW_006404872.1:1439-2507 GCF_000299155.1 Elephantulus edwardii
AGGGGTCGTGTGTGTGGATGGACAGGTGGACAGCAGCTCCCACCCCCAAGGACAGGAGGTGTGGAAGGACGGACGCACGTACCTAACCCCATGATGTTCCGAGAACCTGCTCCCTGGGTGTCCAGGTGAAGGAGGCCATTCTTCAGGTTGGACCTGGTGTGGGGACAGGGGTGAACTGTTAACAGATGTGGCAGCACGTGTCCACTCCAGAACGCGGCCATGAGGTCGGAGCAGGGGACCCAGCACACAGGTGAGCGGTGATGTTAAGTCCGAGTGGGATCCTGACGGGGGTGGACGGGGCAGTGTCCACACCCAGGACAGGAGAGGTGGTATGTGGAAAGGACAGGTGGACAGGGTAGTATCCACCCCCAGGTTAGGAGATGATGGTGTATGGGGGAAGGACGGGTGGACAGGGCAGTGTCCACACCCAGGACAGGAGAGGTGGTGTGTGGGAAGGACAGGTGGACGGGGCATCTCCCAGCCCACTCGGGTGTCTGTAGTCAGTGACCCAAGTTTCCCGTAACTGCCCCTCCTGTGCTGTGTCACCCCCCACCCACCCACGCTGTGTCCAGGGGAGGTGGATGCCGTCTGGCCCTGTGACCAGGCGCAGCGGTGACCCTCACAGCCGGTGACCGTGACAACCAACTGGGATGACCAGCACATCACCAGCCATTTCTTCCTGGTCTCTGTAGGGTCTGAGCTGAAGCCCATCCAGCAGCAGCGGGCAGTGACCGGGGTGGAGGACCTGAACGTCCAGTCCAGGACTTGAACCAGGGTCTCGCAGCAGGACGGCTACAACGTGAGCCCTCAGCCGCTCTGTCCCCCCCTCACTCTCCTGGACAGTGTCCACACGTGAAACCACCAGCTGGACTGCGCTGCTGGGGGGACTGTGGGTCCAGCGCTGTGGCTGGACAGGCGAGAGACGGGGTCCGGCACCTACCTGAGCAGCGGGATCTCGGCCAGGGCCACCTGCAGCCGGGCCTCCCTGGTGCGCGCATTGCATCGGAAGATGTGCAGGACGACGGTGAAGCTGTCAAACACCTGCACGCCCCAGGTGGCCTCCAGAGC
>NW_006404873.1:0-2215 GCF_000299155.1 Elephantulus edwardii
TACTACGCTGCATTGAAAAACAAGGAACTCATGCAATATTATTCAAAGTGGGTGACCCTGGAGGACATTATGCTGAGTGAAATATCTCAGTCACACAGGGACAAATACTGCATAGTGCCACTGTTGGGGGGAGACTCAGAAGATGGGATAAACAATGTGTACTGCATTGAAACAGATGAGGGAGAAAACTGTTTTAAAGGGATATGTGATTAGGTATTTTTGTCATGGTAGGAGTCCAGAATGAAGGCTGCATAGTGGAGTAGACCTGGGGGGAAGGATTGTAAAACAGTGAAAGAGTTTTACTTTTCAAAGAGTAGAGTGTACTGGGGTGGAGGTGTGGACAGGGAGAAAATGACTGATTCAACAATGAATGAATGGAAATCCAAACTCTCTATAAATTTACACTAAAATTAATAATAATAATAATTTCTTTTTAAAAAGTAGATATTTTTGTTAAATGTACCGCCAGTATACAGGCTTACCATGGCTGGTGGCCTTTTAGAATGTGTCTGCGAAATTGCTTGCCGACCTTTCCTCCAGCCATCCTGTGACACATACTCCCCTCTGCTTTTTTCCTACAGCTCTCATCCTTTTCTTCTATAAGCTGGCATCATGACCCTAACAAAAGGTTCCTTCACCTACTCCAATGGGGAGGAATATCGTGGCGAATGGAAAGAGGGTGAGAAGGAACATTGGGGAGGCCGTAGACATGGTTTTGGCCAATTGATGTTTGCAGATGGTGGCACCTACTTGGGTCATTTTGAAAATGGGCTGTTTAATGGCTTTGGGGTGCTGACCTTCTCAGATGACTCAAGATATGAGGGGGAGTTTTCCCAGGGCAAGTTTAATGGCGTTGGAGTCTTCATCCGGCATGACAATATGACCTTTGAAGGAGAGTTTAAAAATGGCAGAGTAGATGGTTTTGGTAATTCAAAGTGGGTGACCCTGGAGGACATTATGCTGAGTGAAATATCTCAGTCACACAGGGACAAATACTGCATAGTGCCACTGTTGGGGGGAGACTCAGAAGATGGGATAAACAATGTGTACTGCATTGAAACAGATGAGGGAGAAAACTGTTTTAAAGGGATATGTGATTAGGTATTTTTGTCATGGTAGGAGTCCAGAATGAAGGCTGCATAGTGGAGTAGACCTGGGGGGAAGGATTGTAAAACAGTGAAAGAGTTTTACTTTTCAAAGAGTAGAGTGTACTGGGGTGGAGGTGTGGACAGGGAGAAAATGACTGATTCAACAATGAATGAATGGAAATCCAAACTCTCTATAAATTTACACTAAAATTAATAATAATAATAATTTCTTTTTAAAAAGTAGATATTTTTGTTAAATGTACCGCCAGTATACAGGCTTACCATGGCTGGTGGCCTTTTAGAATGTGTCTGCGAAATTGCTTGCCGACCTTTCCTCCAGCCATCCTGTGACACATACTCCCCTCTGCTTTTTTCCTACAGCTCTCATCCTTTTCTTCTATAAGCTGGCATCATGACCCTAACAAAAGGTTCCTTCACCTACTCCAATGGGGAGGAATATCGTGGCGAATGGAAAGAGGGTGAGAAGGAACATTGGGGAGGCCGTAGACATGGTTTTGGCCAATTGATGTTTGCAGATGGTGGCACCTACTTGGGTCATTTTGAAAATGGGCTGTTTAATGGCTTTGGGGTGCTGACCTTCTCAGATGGCTCAAGGTAGGTATGGTATCATTTCTTTCCCAACTGTAAGCTAGAGTAACTCTGATGAAAAAAATGATAGTGGTATCTGGTTGACCTTGAACATAGACCCTGCAGAAAACAGCCAAGAAATAAGTAGTTCTTTTAGGAGTTAATTTTTAAATAGATCTAAAACTTGAAAGGGTAAGGAACTGAATCACCTTCCACTCTACCTCCATGTTCCCATGTTCTTTCCTTGACCTGAGCCCGTCAAGCCATACATATTCTCTGACCTTTCTGTGTTAGCTGGAGTAGGGTGAGCTGGGGACTAGAGCTCTGAAACACATGGCATCCACTTTACTCCTTGGCATTATGAAATCGGTAATTGTGTGACTCACTTAACCTGGACCGACAACACCGTACACCCCCAGAAGGCTAACATGTTGTTGTTTCTACAGATATGAGGGGGAGTTTTCCCAGGGCAAGTTTAATGGCGTTGGAGTCTTCATCCGGCATGACAATATGACCTTTGAAGGAGAGTTTAAAAATGG
>NW_006404874.1:0-542 GCF_000299155.1 Elephantulus edwardii
GAGGAGTGATAGGGAATGGCAAGGGACACACTGACAAAGGAGATTAATCAGAACTGGCTTTGACGAGCACTGTGGCAATTGGACAAAACAGACATTGGGGGGGGGGGGGGAAAGAAGAACGAACTGGGGATGAGGATGGAGAAAACAGTGCAACAATGAATGAATGAAAACCCAAAATCTCTGTAAATGTTCATTAAAACTATTAAAATTTAATAAGAAAAAAATGTATGATTCTCATACACATTTTACAATAATGGTCTTTCACAGTATTTGTCCTTATGAGATTGAGTTACTTCACTTAGCATAACGCTCTCTTGTCCCTCCCAAGTTAGGTAATTATTTACAAAATTACTGCTGCTGCATGTGAATGTACCATCATATCTCAATGAATTAATTTATGATTGGACATTTGAGCTGTTTCGATTTTCTTGATATGCTGAATAAAACTGCTGTGAAGATTAAAAAAAAAAAGTATGGAGATAGGATACATCCCTGGAGTACACCCTTCCCAATTTTGAACCATGCACTGTTGCCCTGCTCTG
>NW_006404874.1:1553-2112 GCF_000299155.1 Elephantulus edwardii
TACTGATTCTTCTTCCCTGTTCCCAACTTTTGCGTTCCAGTCGCTCATTATTAATAATGCATCTTGATTGCATGTTCGATCTATCTCTGCCCGTAAGAGTTGCTATAAATCATCTATTTCTTCCTCTTTGGTTCTGGTTGTTGGTGCATATATCTGGATGATAGTAGTAGTGTTCACTGGACTTCCTTGTAAGCGTATGGATTTAATCCTATCACTCACAATGTTGTACTTCAAGATGGACCTAGAAATTTCTTTTTGACAATGAAAGCAACTCCATTTTTCCTCACCTTTTCATCTCCAGAATAATATATCATAATATAATCATCTGACTAGAAATGCCCCATGCCAGTCCATCTCATCTCTCCTGTGCCTAGTATGCCACAGAAACTGTCCATCTATATTGGAATTATTTGTGGTGTTGCTTCCATCATTACAGCATCAGACCTCCTCTAGATATTTTATAGAAATGTTGTTGTTGTTGTTAGTGCCATCGAGTCGTTTCTGACTCATAGCGACCCTATGCACAACAGCTCTAAACCCTGCTCTATCCTGCGCCAAC
>NW_006404875.1:0-504 GCF_000299155.1 Elephantulus edwardii
CATTTCTCTCCCTTGAAGCACCATGTGGATTTGAATTGCCAAATATTTAACCACTGCATCATCAGAGCAAAAGACAGGAAGAAAGTAGATAAATGGAGGATTCTCTAGATTTAAATTAAGTAACGCCTGGACAGGGAGTTGAACCCTGGACCCTCACATTAAAAGTCTAATGCTCTACCGACTGAACTAACCAGGTTACTATTGGAACTTCCTCTTGGGCGTTATCCATCCATCGCTGAGAAGATTTACTTTTGGCAATCTTGTGATTTCTCTGTCCTAAACGTTTACTTTGCTAATTAGTAGTAAACAAAGACTTTTTGACAAATTTAAATTATTCTAGTCTCAAAAAAGACATCTGGTGGTTCTCTCCTCCTGGAAGCATGCCGAAAGGTTTGGGTTGGGTCCACCCTTGACTTTCCAGGGTGTCCCCCCTTCTTTCCTTTTTTCTTTAATTTTTTCGCACAGCCTATCACCAACCATGCCTCCTATGCATTACCTTAATAA
>NW_006404875.1:3039-3685 GCF_000299155.1 Elephantulus edwardii
CCCCCAGATCTGCTATCTCCCTTTCTTCATAACTCAACACATCATTACTCCCTCCTACTCATTTCACCCCTCCTCCCACTTTCTTTAAGGCCTCTACTCTTCTTCTTTCATAGCTGACGATATGAATAATTGATGGACAATTAAAAATTATATACATTTATGCCCAACCATATTTCAGTCCAATCAGGAACCAGATTGTGAACCTAAGAATTAATATTTTTATAATGTTTTCTGGTTACTCCCTACCTTTGTAGTAACTGAAATTCAGTCTACAGGATTCATGATCCTTAAGTGTTTTTTGCTGGAATTATCATTGGTGTTTATCATATTACCTTTTAATAACTTTCTTTCCCTAAATGCTTCCCTCAGTGACTTTCCTTGTGCCAGCTGAGCCTCCGTCAGGTTTTGTTTCATTGAAAAGAGAGGTTACTTGTACTGAGAAGAAACCAGAGAGTTTATATTAATATTTCTCTCTTCTTCAGTAAGTTTTCACAGGTAAGAAAGAACCAGAATAAATCTTGTAAGAAAAAAGAGAAAATTATTTAGAATTACTTTTTTTCTTTTTAAAATTTATTTTAATGAAAGTTTACAGAGACTTTGGATTTCCATTCATTCATAGGTACACACTTTCATTCCTGTCCACCTT
>NW_006404876.1:0-1584 GCF_000299155.1 Elephantulus edwardii
GGAGGAGGGTAGAGAGAATGGTGCAGCAATGAAGGAATGAAAACCCCAAATCCCTGTAAATGTTCATTAAAACTAATAAAATTTAGTAATAAAAAAAGAATCATGTAGGATGACATCAAAAGGAACACCATACATAAAATTGGAATGCCAGATCATGCAGGTGACAGGGAAATTATGGAGAAAATTGTGGAAGAATACTAGAAGAAAACTTCCCAGCTATTTTGAAGAATGAGAAAATCCACACTTAGGAAGCACAGTTAACAGCAATAGACTAAACCCAAAAGAAAAGACATTAAGACATAGCCAAATTCTCCAAATTAAAAGGTAAGAATAGAATAATAAAAACAGCACAAGAAAAACAAAGGGGAAACAATTAGATTAAGTTCTGATTTCTCAGCAGAAACCATGCAGTCTAGAAGACAATGGGATGGCATGTACTGAAGGTTGAAAGAAAATAATTGGCAGCCAAAGATCCTGGATCCAGCAAAGCTCACCATCAAATATAAAGGAGAAATTCGATTCTGTGCAGCAAAGAAGAAACTTAAAGGATATGTGAAAATAAGACCAACACTACAAGAATTGTTAAGTGAAGTCCTTTACAGGGAGATTCAAAGGAAAGTAGATGGACTATAGTAACCAGAAATAACAGGAAAAGAATCACAACAAAATGGCAATGGTAAAACCTGATAGTAGTCACACTTAATGTGAATGGACTAAATGCACCAATTAAGAAAAAGGGGTAGGAAAATGGGGAGAAAACCCCAACAAACACAAAGTCCATCAATATGTTGTCTAAAAGAGACACATCTCAAAAAGTAGAGAAAGACAGACTCAAAATCAAAGGCTGGAAAAAATATACCAAGCAAATGTCAATTTCAGAAAAGCAGAAGTGGCAATACTAATCTCTGGTAAATTAGAATTCAGAACGAAAACCACCATCAAAGATAAGGAAGGGCATTACATAATGATTAAAGTCACAATAGATCAAGAAGACATAACCTTGGCCAAAATTTATACACAAAATGATAGACCTACAAATATATAAAACAACAGTTAACAGAATTGAAGAATGAAATAGCACCACAATAGTGGTGAGAGATTTTAACACACCACTATCACCAAAGGAGAGGTCAACCCAAAAGAAACCGAACAAAGATGAAAAAAATATAAACTATGCAACTGCCAGCTTGGCCTGTGGATATATTCAGGGTACTGGACTCAATTAAAACTCAATTAATTTTCTTCTGAAGTTCACATGGTATGTTCTACAGAATCAATCACATGTTAGGACACAAAGCAAACCTCAACAAGTTAAAAAACACTGAAATAATACAAAGTATCACCTCAAACCATAATATTACAAAACTAGAAATTAATCACCACGGGGCCAATTGGCAGCATCAGTATGGATAGTGAAGAGACTGAGATAGTTAACAGTTTTCGTTTACTTGGCTCCACAGTCAACACTCTTGGTAACAGCAGCCAGGAAATCAGGAGACTAATTGCATTGGGAAAGTCAGATGTGAAGGACCTCTCAAGAGTACTGAAGAGCAACAACATCAGGCTGGAGACTAAGGTGCGCCT
>NW_006404876.1:1934-2447 GCF_000299155.1 Elephantulus edwardii
GAGAGGGACATCATGTTTGGGAGAGTGGAGGGATGGTGCAGGAGAGGAAGACCCTCAATGAAATGGATTGATTCTGTGATTGGGGTGGTGGGAATAAGTGTGTCTGAGAAGGCGAGGTTGGCACAGATAGAATGGCATTTAGGGCTCTTGTACATAGGGTTGCTATGAGTAACAAGCGACTCGATGGCACATAACAACAACAACATGGTAAAGCTTACAAAACCATGCATGTGGAAAATGAACAACTCTCTGCTAGAATACTACTGGGTCATAAAAGAAATAAAGAATGAAGTAAGAAATGTTTCTTGAAACAAATGAAAATGAAAATACAACACGCCAACATTTCTAGGATACAGTTAACGCAGTTCCCAGGGCGGCAGTTCATAGCAATAGGTGTTGTTGTTGTTGTTATGTGCCGTCGAGTCGTTTCCAACTCATAGCGACCCTATGCACAACAGCCGTAAAACCTGCTCTATCGTGCGCCAACCGCACCGCCTCTGACACACCCATCCC
>NW_006404877.1:0-2585 GCF_000299155.1 Elephantulus edwardii
CCGCCGGGCCCCTCCCGAGGGTGGAGTCCACGGCTTCTCCTGCCTAGTTCTGCCTTCGCACGGAGACCCATTCTCTGGGAACTCACCTCCCCGCAGAGGGAAGGGCCCTGTTAGGGCCGCTGCTGGCCCTAGTCTCAGACCTTCCCAGGGGACATAGTGCAGAGTGACTAGTGCACTCAGTCGTAGCCCCACTGCATGAGCTTCCTCCGCCCTGTAGACATACCTACTGGTCTATTGCTATAAATAGTCCAGAATTGAAAGCATTTTAGGGATAGGGTGACTTCCCACAAACCATAGCGACATGCAAATATGTTTGGCCTTCCCAAAGACTTCTTTCCCAGTCTGGCTCCTTAGGCTTGTGCTTAGGGCGCACGCGCGCTGGGTATTCGCGCTCTGGACATTCAGGGCTCGCGATTTCTGAGAGCGACGTGTGATGTCAGTGACCCGGGTCCATGGCGGCGCGGCGACAGAGGATGAGCAGTGGCCGCTCTAGAGGTGCGGAGCTCCGCGGTGGGCGACGCAGTGCCGGAGGGGCGGTGGTGGGAAAAGGCCTTGTAACAACCAACACTCCTGTGCCTGTTTGTGTGCCAAACCTTAAGTGTCTGATGTCATCAGTTTAAAAAACATAAGACCACTATTATTTTATGTACCATGAAGAAAGAAAAGATTCTTAGGATTGAATTGTAGTTCAGTGTGGATATGTCTGTTGTAAGCTGTGCAGTCATTTGAAAGATGTTAAAATGTGACTCAGAATTGACAAGCTCTTGTGTGTTTTCGTCGTTAACGCGAAAATGAGGTACTATTGTTCCCACTTTCCGGATTTTACAGCTGGGACAAATGAGGTGCAGAGAGATCAAACTTAGGAAAGGCAGGCAAAACTCCGGATCGTTTTCCTGTCGTCCTCGTATTGCCTTACGTAGTGGGCTTGCCTTTGAGACCCAAGTATGTGTGGAACACATAAGCAGACTATAGTGAACAATTTGACAGTGTGACCACATTGGGTCGGGTCAAGGAGTTGAGTTTTGGGCTGCAATGGAGAAAGTTGTTTCCATTTTAGAATTATGGAATGGTGAACCCTATAAAGAGCCTTGGACCTCCTTTTTTTATTTCAGTTCATGAGGAGTGTTTATGTTACGTGTATCTAAAGCGGGGTGTTGAGGTGGTAGCAGT
Organism: Elephantulus edwardii; assembly: GCF_000299155.1. Classification (NCBI taxonomy): domain Eukaryota; kingdom Metazoa; phylum Chordata; class Mammalia; order Macroscelidea; family Macroscelididae; genus Elephantulus; species Elephantulus edwardii. The sequence goes on from NW_006404877.1 coordinate 1,171, forward strand.
TATTATTTGATAGTTTACAAAGTCATCTTAAACCATTTCTTGAAAAGATAACTGTTTATTGAAGGAAGAGTGATAGTCAATGTGTATTCATTCTTCTGTTGTTGTTTTTTTTGTTTTTTGTTTTTTTGTCCTTAGCCTCTGTAGAGTCAAATATAACTAAGAGAGTTAATGACAACACAGCTGTAGAAGATCCTCCTCCTACCAAGAAAACCCGAAGATGCCAGAAGCTAGAGGTGAAAAAAGAACCTGTGGCTGGAGGAAAGGCTGATAATTACAAGTCAGAAGACAGACAAGGTCAGTGTCATCTGGAAGCCAGGGTGGACAAGAGAGTATCTGGGGAAGAAGAGAATATGTTGTTCTTTCAACCTTTCTTTATTCTTTCCTTGAAGAGATCATTACTTTCTCCAATAATGCTCAGTTATTTGAGATGGATTGCTACTTGGGAGAGGATTGAAGATTGGCAAAGAAGGGCAAAGTTCATGATGACAGGTTTCCGTCTAGCCAGGAGTTTCTGGGTGGTACAGACGGCTAAAGTAATCATCTGCTAACCAAAAGGCTGGCTGTTTGAGTTAGAACACCTCTAAAGAACGACGACCTGGTGATCTAATTCTGAAAAGAAAAGAAAAAAAATCAGTATTGAAAACTCAATGGAGATTATGATACACATGGGGTCATTATGAATTGGAATCAACTCAGTAGCAACTGATTTTTTCCTTTTAACCATGACAACTACATATTATTTTCATGTTAGTAGCTATAGTACCTATCTGTGTTTCCTCAGAATCTGTGAAGACCTTACTGTTAAAAGGCAAAGCTCCTGTAGACCCGGAGTGCACAGTCAAGGTGGGGAAGGTGAGAGACTCTAGAGCTGATCCTCAGTTCATTGATTTCTCAGAGCAGTGTTCTATTGTTATTGAGATTCCTACTGAGTTGTTGGTAGTATTCATTTTGTGAATCTTCTATATAATTTTGCTAGTGATTTATTTTCTCCAAAGTCTGAAGCTTGGAAGTGTTAACAATTAATGTTTTTTAGTATGGTTTGCATGCTGGGTAGTCATCAGCCTTCCATACTTGATGCAGTCAGAAAATTGTATTGCTTTTAATGGAGAACTGAGTCATAACAGGCTGGTGGTCCAAGAGTGTATGTTTGCATTTCCTTTTCTAGAAGGTGTTATGGGTGGATATTGGTAGTTCTGGAGAACGACAGCTGGAAGCATAAGAAAATTCAGAGCGTCACTTAGGATCTGTTCAGGGTCAAGACTATATGAAATTTTTTTTTCCCCTCCATAGGCCCATGTATACTGTGAAGGCAATGATGTCTATGATGTGATGCTAAATCAGGTAAGGAGGGGAGACATGCTACTTATGGAAATTACTTTTTTTATAATTGTTTTTAGGTTTTGCGGGGGTTTTTT
>NW_006404878.1:0-738 GCF_000299155.1 Elephantulus edwardii
TTCCTCTGGGGTCTCACAGTCTTCGCTTCTCTGGAGTTCCACGGTAGGTGGCTGGCTGTTGTTCTTCCTGGGTCTCTTCCAGGCCCCTTTCGCGGTGGAACCCCATCTGGCGGCGGCGTTCTCCCGTCTGGCAGCAGCGTTCTCGAGAAAAACTATTATATATAATATTATACAAGACTTTTAGTAGACTAGGCATTCATTCCTGTTGGGTGCTAACTTATGTGCAGGATTTCTGGTTCAAGTAACAAAAGAATACCTGCTAAATGTGCAGAATAGGGAAATCCACAGAGAGAGTTTTAACAATAGTTTAGTGCTCTGGTGGCCTATTGGCTAAATAGTTGCACTGCCAACCCAAAGGCAGACGTCCATGGGAGATGAACAGTCCCTTTCTGTCTGATTTATAGCATCTAAAAATCTGCTGGAAGGTCAGTTATGAGTTGGTTACAATTCCAAGTTACATAAAAACAACAATAATATACTTTATATGGTATATCTTAAGAAAAAAAATGTTAAAATCCCTTGTAACATTATGGGATGCGTGTTGTTGTTATGTGCCATCGAGTCGTTTGCGACTCATGGCGACCCTATGTACAAGAGCCTGAAGGCCGTTCTACCCTCTGCCAACCTAGCCGCCTCAAGCGCACTCATTCCCACCACTCCAGTCACAGAGTCGATCCACCTCATCGCAGATCTTCCTCTCCTGCGCCGTCCCTCCTCTCTGCCAAACATGATGTCCCT
>NW_006404878.1:1407-2585 GCF_000299155.1 Elephantulus edwardii
TTGTCCTTTTTTAAAAAATTTTTTTATTGTATTATTTTTACGTGTACCGTCAAATAAGATCTGACTGGTATAGGAGGATATTGCCCCCTCCTTCTCCAGCAGAGCATCTGGTGGATTTGAACCACATACCTCTGGGATTGCAGTGCAGTGTCTTGCCACTAGGCCACCAGAACTCCCTTCAATATTTGTCCTTTTGTGACTAGGATACTTCACTCAGCATAATGTCCTCCAGAGTCACCCATTTTGAATAATATTGCATGAGTTCCTTCTTTTTCAATGCAGCATAGTATTCCATTGTGTGAATATACCACAGATTATTCATTCATTCATTTGTTGATGGGCACTTAGGTTGTTTCCAACTCCTTGCTATTGTGAACAAAGCAGCGATAAACATGGGTGTGTATATATCTGTTTGGATGTCAGTTATGGTCTCTTTGGTATATATTCCCAGTAGTGGAATTGCTGGGTCAAATGGTATCTCTATCTGTAACTTTTTGAGAAAGTGCCACACCATCTTCCACAGTGGTTGCAGTCTTCAGTACTCTTGAGAGGTCCCTCACAGCTGACTTTCCCAATGCCATTCATCTCTTGATTTTCTGGCTGCTGTTATCAAGAGTGTTGACTATGAAGCCAAGTAAACTAAAACTGTAAACAATCTCAATCTCTTCACCATCCTGATGCTGCCAGTTGGCCTACTGGTGAGAATCTTTGTTTTCTTGATGTTGAGCTTCAATCCATATAGGAGGCTTCAGTCCTTGACCTTCTGTAGCAAGTGCTTCAGGTCCTCCTCAGTTTCAGCAAGCACGGTTGTGTCATCTGCATAACACAGTTTGTTGATGACTCTTCCACCAATCCTGATGCCACATTCCTCCTCGTACAGCCCAGCGTCTCAGATGATCTGTTCTGCATACAGATTGAAAAAGTATGGAGACAGAATACACCCCTGATGGACCACCTTCTTGATTTTGAACCATGTAGTGTGTCCTTGCTCTGTTCTGACCACTGCACTTGGTCCAAATATAGGTTTCACATTAGGACAATCAAATGTTCTGGGATTCCCATTCTTCTCAGAGTGAGGCACAGCTTGTTGTGATCCACACAGTCAAAAGCCTTTGCATAGTCAATGAAGCACAGAGAGAAATTCTTTTTTTGTTTTGTTTTATTTAAATTTATTATTA
>NW_006404879.1:0-638 GCF_000299155.1 Elephantulus edwardii
GCGGGACTCAGAAAATCAAAGGAGCTGAACTCAGTATTTCTTAAGCTGAAGGAACTGAAGAACAAATTCAATACTTGAGCTACAATACATATGGATGCTTTAGAAAGAATGTTAAATGATCCAGAAAGTATTAAAAGAAAATGTAAAGATTATAGTCTTTGATCGAAAATTGGTAGAAAAAAGAATTTCATGAAACAACTTATGAGCAAGAGCCTATGGTGATGAAGGAAGAAGTTCAAGCTGCTCTGAAAGAATTGGCAACAAACAAGGCCCCAGGAATAGATGGTATACCAATTGACATATTTCAACAAATAGATACTGCCCTGAATGTGCTCACCAAGTTGTGCCAAGAAATCTGGAGGACAACCACTTGGAAGAGAATCTAAATTTGTTCTCATTCCAAATAAATGTGACCCACAGAGTCAGTTATCGAACAATATTATTAATGTCACATACAATCAAGATTCTGCTGAAGATTATCCAAAAACAACTGGAACAACACATTAACAGAGAACTGCTAGAAATGCAGGTTGAGTTTAGAAGAGGTAGTTGTAGTAGGAATATCATAGCTAATGTTAGATTTTGGCTGAAAGCAGAGAGTACCAGAGGAATATCTATCTGTGTTTAACTGACTATGC
>NW_006404879.1:8481-9549 GCF_000299155.1 Elephantulus edwardii
TATATATATATATATAGTCATGTTACATGAGTTATATTGTTACTTCATTTTTGCACTCAACACTGTCATTGACATCTTTCTATATCAATATGTACTTTAGTTTAAATAAATGACATTTGTTTGCCAACCACTACTTCCCACTGGGGAAGTATTTTTGTCAATGTTCTATGCTAGTTTTTTTTACAATGACACAAAAAATTTAACATAGTGATACTTATGAAAATACCTTGTGGGGTGAAGTAATGAGTGGCAAACAAATGTGATATGTATGTGTTACTACTGTGAAACTATAGTATTTGTGTGTCAATAGCCACCTTATTAGTTTATCCAATAGATAATTCAAAATTGCTTAATAATTTTTATATTGATGAAGTTTACTAGATTGCTTCTATTTTTTTATTACAAAATTATGCAATAAACATTAAAGTCTAAATTTCCCTGTGTAGTTCCCAAGTGTTCTATAATGTAGTTACATAGATTTTTTTAATGAAAAACACATTTAAAAAAAATTACTATATTTCCAAAAGAAAAGAAATCATATATCCCACAAAGCATTAGAGGAGAAAATGCATTTTGGCTGAAAATTCTAATTATTGTATATTGAATGCAAATCAAAATGACTCACAAGTGTTTTCAATGTTCTTTAAATATATTTTAATTTAAATTTTAAAGGCAATGTTTTCATAAAAACAATGTATTATTTTTATGAATCTCTGGTAGTAAAAATAATTTAATGATATGGTTTTGGTAATAAAATACACACATATTGTTTTATTTTCCATTTATAAAGTCTAGTAAGGGGATATTTTTACTTACTTATTACTCTGAATGTAACTTTTCACTGCATCTTCTTTTCAAAGACGTGGCATTGGTTAACAGAAGGGTTATATTTTAAATTTCTAAACTCCCCAAACATCTGCTTTCCTAAAAGTAATCTTACAATTTATTCTCCCTTTTTTGCACTATCTAAAAATCTATTAGACATCCCTAAAGTAAAATTAATAATAATTTGGGGAAATTTTAACTACTCTTTTGTCCAACTGGTAGAGAATTTAATTCCTTGATATT
>NW_006404880.1:0-2479 GCF_000299155.1 Elephantulus edwardii
TTATGAATCCCACTTGGAGGTGGTGAATTATTTCTTTGATGTGTCGTTGGATTCTATTTGCCAGTATTTAATTCAGGATTTTTGCATCAATGTTCATGAGAGATATTGGCCTGTAGTTTTCTATTTTGGTGGTGTCTTTTCCTGGCTTTGGTATCAAAGATATGTTTGCTTCATAGAATGAATCTGGGAGGATTCCATCTTCTTCTATTTTCTGAAATAACTTATGAAGAATTGGTAACAGTACTTCTCTGAATGTTTGATAAAATTCACTTGTAAAACCATCTAGTCCAGGGCTTTTATTTGGTTGGAAGTTCTATTATCTTTTTAATTTCTTCTTTTGTAATGGATCTGTGGAGATGTTCAGTTTCGGTTTGTGTCAGTATAGGTAGGTTGTGAATTTCTAAGTATATGTCCATGTCCTCTAGATTTTCATATTTGTTGAGAATAGTTTTTCATAGTACTCTAATGTAAGCATTTTAATTTTATTTGGGTTTTTGTGATTTTGCCTGATTTATCTCTTATTCGGATTATTTGTGTCTTCTCCCTCTTTTCTTTTGTGAGTTTTGCAAGTGGTTTATCGATTTTATTGACCTTTTCAAAGGATGAACTCCTAGTTTTGTTGATAGTTTCAATTGTTTTTCTGTTTTTTATATCATTTATTTCTGCTCTAGTTTTTATAATTTCAGGTTTTTTTTTAATGGTGTTGGGTTTTCTTGCTGTTCTTTTTCAATTTGCTGGAAACATTGCGTTAGAGAGTCAATAGTCTGTTTTTCCTGTCTTTTGATGTGTTTGCTTATTGCTATAAGTTGACCTCTGATTGCTGCTTTGGCTGTTTCCCAGAGGTTTTGGCAAGTGGTGTTTTCATTGTCATTAGTTTCAAGAAACATTTTAATTTCATTTTTTATTTCTTCTACTACCCAGTCATGTTCAAGCAAGGTGTTGTTCAGCTTCCAAATGTATGTTTTTCCCCTTTATCGTCCTATTATTAATTTCTAATTTTGTAGCATTATCGTCTGACAAGATGGTTTGTATTACTTCTATGTTTTTTAATTTATTGGTGCTTGCCTTGTGACCTAGAATGTGATCTACTCTAGAGAAGGTTTCATGCACATTGGAGAAGAAGGTATACTGTGCTCTTTTTGGGTGCATTAGTCTATAAATATCTGTGAGGTCAAGTTGGCTTATTGTGTGGTTTAATTCTTCAGTATCTCTGTTGAGTTTTTTCTGGTAGTTCTATCTTTTCTTGAGAGGGATGTAGTGAAGTCTCCCAGCACTATAGTAGTATTGTTTATTTCCTTTTTCAGTTTTGTTAATGTTTGTTTTATGTGGTTTGATGGTCTTTCATTTGGTGCATAGATATTATTGTTATGTCCTCTTGTTCTATTGACCCTTTCAGCATTATATAGTGACCTTCCTTGTCTTTTGTGATGGTTTTTACGTTGATATTTGTTTTATCAGAGATTAATATGGCTACTCCTGCTTTTTTCTGGTTGCCATTTGCTTGGTATATTTTCCCCCACCCTTTTCTTCTTATCCTGTCTTTATCTTCATTTTTCAGGTGTGTCTCTTGTAGACAACATATTGATGGATTTTGTTTTCTTATCCAATCTGCTACTCTCTTTCTCTTCAGTGGTGCATTTAAACGATTCACGTTCATTGTGACTATTGAGAGGTTAGGTTTTCTTTCTATCACCGTGTTGAGTTCTTTGTGGTGTTGTTGCTAGTTACTGTGGACCATGCACCTTTCTGTGGTATGTCTGTAAGGAGGACATCTCTGAGCCTCTCCTACAATGCTGGTCTTCTTTTTACAAACTCTCTTACGTTCTGCTTTTCTGGAAATATCTTGATCTGCCCTTCATATTTGATTATTTTGCTGGCATCTTTCAAAGATAGCCAGGAAAAACCGGCGGGAGGAGGCCCTTGAGGACAAGAGGCCCTTGGGGACAGCGAGAACGTGCTCCTGGGTGGAAGGGAACCTTGGAAGTGGCGCACAGGGGGAAGTCACCTCAGACAATAACGAAGAGGCATCTTTCAAAGGAGTTCTACAGGACATGTCACCTTCCCTTGGAGACAGTGCAACTAAACTTAAGAGACACTGGGCAAAAGGAAAAAATGTCAGCAGTCGACGTGTTTGGAATCACAGAAGCCAAGAAAGCTTAAGATACAAGCTGTCACATCATGGGTTGGACAATGGAAGATATTTTCTGAAGGGACTTGGGAGATGTGAAGGGTTATCCTGGTGGAGGGTAGAGCTGGGAAGTAAGTTGGTCAAGGCAGTGGGTGAAGGGTGCGGTCAACACTGTAACTAATGCTTAACTCCACAATAAGGGATTTATCTTTTCAGTGCTCCACAAATGGCTTGTCTGTCAGATACTCCTCTAAATCTGAACATTCAGATTAAGACAGACTAGGAAGAAGGATTGGCCACCCACTTCTGAAATAGCAGGCCTCTGAAAACCCTATGCACAACAGAACACAC
>NW_006404881.1:0-839 GCF_000299155.1 Elephantulus edwardii
ACACACACACACACACACATATATTTGGAAGCAGGAGTGGCATCCATCTTCTAAACAACATGCCCCTGGAAACTCTATGAACTCTGAGAAATGACGTTAGTTATAGTAAGGTTTTAGAAGTCTTTTGTTCATAGGGTCACTATAAGTTGTGCTCCACTCAACATCAATCAACAACAAAAACAGCAACAATATATTCCATTAATGACTGTTATTTGAAAGGTTTATGGTATTCCTTTCATCATCAGAAATGTTAAATGTGGGACAACTTTAGAAATCTTTATAATTTTTATATATATTTCAAGTAATTTCTGCTTATTATTTTTAAATATACTCAAGGTCATATCATGCAAATAAATATTATATGAACCTTAGATGACAACAGTGAACTCAGTAAACTTTTAGATGTGACAAACAAATAAATGCTTGTGATGTGTCATTCTTCTTACATAATGTGCTATAAGATAATAAAAATGAAAGCCAAGCAATCTAATTATTAAATAAGCAGATGTTTCAGAACACTTGTATGCTTACCAAAAAATGTCTGAAATTTCACCTGGGTATTAAAATTGGTATGGACATAGTATATTCTTTGACGTGTTTTAGAATATTTCTTTTATAATAGTAAAATTTGTACATGTTTGCTCCCATTTAGCACAGTATCTGTATAAATCATGATGGATCCAAGAAAATATATATAACTGCAGACATGCAGAAATGAAAGCATTCATCGTTAAAAAGTTTATATTTAAACAAAGCTGCAATAAACATGGGTGTGCATATATCTGCTTGGATGGCAGACATGGTCTCTCTGGGGTATATTCCCAGTAATGGGATTGCTG
>NW_006404881.1:1417-2242 GCF_000299155.1 Elephantulus edwardii
ATTAGAAGTGATATATGATTGAGTATTATGGTTAGCACAGGAATCCAGAATTAAGGTTGCATAGAGAGGTGTACTCGGGGTTGGGGGTGGGAGGAGGGGACGTGGGAATTGTATACTAATGAAGGAATTTTTTTTCTTTTTTTTTTTTTCTCTCTTCGGAGGGGGAAGTGAGCTGGTGGGGAGGGGTGGGCAGGGAGAAAATTGTGGCAATGGATGAATGGAAATCCAAAACCTCTGTAAAAAAAAATTTAAAAAAGTTTATATTTAGAACAATACTTAGTAGTAGAATATTTTATTCTAAATTTTATCCCTTAGTCTAAATCTGAGGAAGAAGATTATAACCTCTCAAAATATATTTGAGTCTAATTCTAGGTATAAAAATACCAAGTCTCATCTGGCTACCATAATCTCTGTTAGAAACACTTCCAAATTCACCTCTCTTTCCCCCCTTCTCCTTTCTACTGTCCATTCTGGAACAGAAATTATAGTGATTTCTTTTTCTCTCTGACAAGCTGTCAAGTCATGGGTAAGACAATGGGACATTTATTCTGAAGGCATTTGGTAGAAGTGAAGTGGTATCCTGCTGGAGGGTGGAGCTGAGAAATAAGTGGGTCAAGGCACTGGGCTAAGGGCAAGGACTACACTATAACTAATGGTCAACTCCAAAATGAGGGATTTATCTTTCACTATGCCACAAATTGCTGTCTGTCAGATACTTCTCTAAGTCTAAACATTCAGATTAAGACAGACTAGGAAGAAGGATTGGCCATCCACTTTTGAAATGGCAGGCCTCTGAAAACCCTATGTACAACACAACACACGTAG
>NW_006404882.1:0-541 GCF_000299155.1 Elephantulus edwardii
GCCCAGTGGTGAGAATCTTTGTCTTCTTGACATGGAACTTCAATCCATATCTGAGGCTTCAGTCCTTGACCTTCTGAAGCAAGCGCTTCGGGTCCTCCTCAGTTTCCACAAGCAGGGTTGTGTCATCTGCATAACACAGATTGTTGATAAATTTCCCATCAATCTTGACTCCTCGTCATAGAGCCCAGCCTCCTGGATAATCTATTCTGCATACAGGTTGAAATGTATGGAGACAGGACACATCCCTGGCTTACACCATTCCCAATTTTGAACCATGCAGTGTTTCCTTTCTCTGTTCTGACGACTGCCTCTTGGTCCAATTGTAGGTTTCTCATGATGCCTTTGAGCCATCATGCTGGAGAAGAGTATTGAGAGTACCATGGAGTGCTAGGAAAACAAATAGATTGATTCATCCTGGAAAGGGTTAAACCGGGCGACTCCTTAGAGGCAAGGATTCTGAGGCTAACATACTTTGGACATGTTGTAAGGAGGGACCGGTCCTTGGAGAGGGACATATTCTTGGGAAGGTGGAGGGACAGCG
>NW_006404882.1:3016-3531 GCF_000299155.1 Elephantulus edwardii
AATGCCATTCTTCCTCAGTTTTTAATTTCCAGTGTAGTAGACTACACAATTGTCTAATTCAGAATGACTAATACCACTTATTTTTTGAGGGAGACAGTAAGTATTTGGTTAGCAAGTGAACAATGACTAACCACGAGGATGGAAAGAAAGGAAAAAGCAACATCACAGCAGTTAATACAAAGTCTTTGTTGGTGACAGCTTTGGCAGGAAAATACGCCCTTAGAGGTATATGTGAATTGCAAGATGTTTCTGAGGTTAGTTATAATATTTTATTAGTCACGCATAATGACAATAATAGCACTTAACGATCATTGGCATTTGCTTTTCAATAGGCCCCATGGCAGAGACCCCTAGTTCCCAAGTGTCCAAGTTTACTTTCATCTTTATTAATAGTAATTAATTTTATTGATGACTTCAGAATGAACATCTACATTCTCCAGTCTAATTTATGAAGAGATTGAGATTGTTAACAGCTGTAGTTTGCTTGGCTTCACAATCAACACTCTTGGTACCAG
>NW_006404883.1:0-2575 GCF_000299155.1 Elephantulus edwardii
ACTCGACGGCACATAACAACAACAACAACATACTGTGGTAGATTGTGTGTCCCTATGACGCTAGAGTGTGTCAGTGATTGTGAGGATGGAACAGGAGACAACAGTATCCATATCAGTTGTTCATAGGGTCGCGTTGAGTGGTTCTTGACTTGGCAGCATCCAACAACAACAACATGACACTAGAAGCTAGCCCACCACTGTTTAAAATAAAAGCAAGATTGACAGGTTTCAACAAAGTTTCCAGACTGAAACGGAGTAGAAAAGAGGACCTGGCAGTCTACTTTTGAATAAAATGGCCAATGAAAATCTGACAAACAGCAGTGGAGCACTATCTGATACAGTGCTGGAAGAGAAGACCCTCAAATTGAAAGGCATTCAGAACACACATGAAGAAAGTTGTCTCCTCAAAGTCGAGTCTACCTTAAAGACATGAATGGAATAATGCTTTCAGGACTTTCATTTGCTGATATGGCACAATGCAAAATGAGAAGAAACAGCTGTAAACATTCAAGGATAATCAAAACTTTAATCTTTGTAGTATGAATGTAGAAAAATATAAAAAATGAAATTGAATGCATAAAGATAGATATCCTAGGCATTACTGAGCTGAAATGGTCTGGAACTGGCTATTTAGAAAGAACAAATCAACATACGGTCTACTATATTAGAATAGTGTTGTTTTTATTGATTGCCTTTGAGTTGAGCATGACTCATAGTGACCGTATGGGGCTGACATTTATCAAAGTTCATAGAGTTTCCAGAAGTATTTTATTTAAGAAGTGGATGCCACTCCTACTTCTAAAACCTGTAATAATACATTATTGGTTTTTATGTACTAGTAAGTTGCCTGGAATGTATAGTACAACAGTTCTGAAACTTTCCCTGTCCTGAGCCATTCTCATTAATTCCGACACACCAGCTCCTGTCTCCCAGTTACTGTATCAATCCATCTCATCCAGAGTCTTCCTCTTCTGCTCTGTTCATCTAGCCTTCTGAGCATGATATCCTTCTCCAAGAACTTATCTCTCCTGGCCATGTGCCCAAAGTAAGTGTGGCAGAGTTTCAAAATCCTAGCCTCCACGAAGAGACTTGGTTTCACCCTCTCCAAAACAGACCTATTTATTTTCTTGGCAGTCCATGGTATGTTCAAGACTCTTCCCCAGCACCACAACTAAAAGGCATCAAATCTTCTTCTGTCATCCTTAGTCATTGTCTAACTCTCTGAAACATAACAAGTAATTGAGAAGACCAGGGCCTGGATTAGACACATTTTTGTGTCTAGACTGACATCGTTGCTCTTCAGCACTCTGGAGAAGTCTGTGACAACAGATCTATCCCAATGCAATTTGTCTTTTGATTTTCTGACTGCTGGTGTTGATTGTAGATCCGAGCAAGCTGTAATTTCTAACAACCTCAATCTGTTCTTTATCTAATATGGTGCTACCAATTAGCCCAGTTAAAAAGGCCATTTCTAGATCCATCTTGAAATACAATACTGTGAATGACAGGATAATATCCACATGCATACAAGGAAGACCTGTTAATACTACTATCATTCAAATTTATGTGCCTACAACCCAAAGAGGAGGAAATAGATGTAGCCAGAAAGTGGTCAAATATATAATCAAGATGCATTAATAAGAATGGGTGACTGGAATGCAAAAGTTGGGAACGAGTAAAAAAGATCAGTAGTCAGAAAATATGGACTTGGTGACAGAAATGAAGCTGGGTATAAAATGATAGAATTCTGTACAATCAATGATTTATTCATAGCAAATACTTTTTATAAGAAACATAAAAACAAGCTATACACATGGATTTCACCTGATGGGATGCACAGGATTCAGATGGATTGCATCTGTGAAAGGAACCATTGGAGAAGTTCAATATCAGCAGTAAAAACTAGGCCAGTTGCTGATTGTGGAACAGACTATCAACTGCTCATACGCGAGTTCAAATTAAAACTAAAGAAGGCTAAAATATATCCACAGGAATGAAAAGTTGACCTTGAGTGTATCGCCCATGACATTCAAAGCCAAATCAGGAATAAATAGATTTGAGGCCCTGAACACTAATGAACGAAGACCAGATAAGGTGTGGGAAGATATCAAGAATATCTTTCATGAAGAATGCAAAAAATCATTACAAAAAAGAAGAAGAAAAGACCAAAATGGATACTACAATGTTAAGGTGAAAATTAATTATGACTTTGGTTGTCTAGTGGTAAGAAGTTACACTATAATCCCAAAGGCACATGGTTTGAATTCACCAACTGCTTCTCCTGTTTGATATACTGCCTCTGAAAACCCACTGGAGGGTCAGTTATTATGAGTTCCAGCATACAACAGCAACAACAACCCTGAAATACAAAACTGTCCACAAACCTATAAGAAAGAGGTTGTTGTTGTTGTTGTTGTTGTTGTTATGTGCCTGCCGTCGAGTCGCCTGCGACTCATAGCGACCCTATGTACAACAGCCCTAAACTCCATTCTGTCCTGTGCCAATCGCACTGTCTCTGACACTCCCATCCCAATTATCCCAGTCACTGAATCAATCCACCTCATAGAGGGCCTTC
>NW_006404884.1:0-634 GCF_000299155.1 Elephantulus edwardii
ATGTTTCCATCTTTTAGCTATTGTGAATATCACTACAATAAGCATGAATGTACAAATGTTTTTGTGCAATCTGTGTTCAATTATTTAAAATATATGTTGTTGTTGATTGTCATTGAGTCGAGCACAACTCATAGTGAACCTATGAACAAGACCTGAAGCCTTTCTATAACTATTATTGTTTCTCAAAGTTCATTGAGCTTCCAGAGGCATGTTGTTTAGGAACTGGATGCCACTCCTGCATCCAATTTAAAGTATATATAGGAGTGGAAATGCTTGTTCATATGCTAATTTTTTTTTTCCTGGCATATAGGGTTTTAAAAAAATTTTATTTTGTACTGGTTTATTTATAAAGTTTGAATACCTGCGCAAGAGCATGAGTTCGCACATAATTGCGGCACCAGCCCGCTGCAGGCTGCCCTTTTTACCGCGAGCGGCACGGCGGCAGACCAGGCCTCGGCCGGATTTCGCCTCTTGGGTCTCAATTCTTACGATCATCCCTTTGGGAACAGAATAGTAGGCTCCTCAACTAATTGCGTTTCCTCTGTGTGCTGTCATCTAATAAAGTTTAGGTGTTATTTAAAAAAAAATTTTTTTCTCAAAGATTTGAAAAGCTATTAGCCAGGATCATGGTGTA
>NW_006404884.1:2879-3523 GCF_000299155.1 Elephantulus edwardii
TCCCCATTTGATAGGTTTTATTTCCTTGTTGAATATCAGTTGACCATTGATAGCTGGGTCTATTTCTGGGTTATTAATTCTTTTTTTTCTATAATTATATTTCATCAATTTTCACAAACATCTACAGAGACCTTGGGTTTCCATTCATTCACCATTGCACTATTCCCTCTACCCTCCTCCCAGTCCGCTCCCGTCCAAATGCCACAGTGCCCGTCAAAGCCAGTTCCGATTAATCCTCTCTGTCAGTGTGTCCCTTGCCATTCCCCATCACTCCTCCCTGAGAGAGACCCCACCCTGAGTCATAAGGAAAAGGGGATGGCGTATTCCCCCAGCCACCTCCTGCTGAAAAGGGACGCTGTGGGTTTCAGGGTGAAGATCTTCTCCCACTACTCCAAAGGGCCCCCTTGGCAGTAGGAAACACATAGACCATTATGGAGATTGACTTTGAATTTAGATGCACTCTTTTTGATTGTGCCCGGCCGTACATGTTCATATCCTTGAAGATGTATCATGGGGGTGTTGCAACCCAGAAGACACAAACCTGACTAACAAGTTACAAGTACATGAGTCAAAAACTATGGAAAAGTAAAAGAAAAGATTCTTTCATTGTTTTACAAACCCTCCCCCAGGTCCCCTCCACCATG
>NW_006404885.1:0-578 GCF_000299155.1 Elephantulus edwardii
ATTCCTCTGGTACTGTCTGCTTTCAGCCAAGATCCATGTGACATTTCACTCATATCCCTACTGCTACAGCCTCTTCTAAACCCAGCCTGTATTTATGGCAGTTCTCTATTGTTCCAGGAATTTTTGGGTTGTCTTCAGCAAGATTTTGCTTGACTGTGATATTAGTGATATTGTTCGATAATTTCCATGCTCTGTGGAATCAATTTTTTTGTTTTTTGGAATGGAAATAAATACAGATCTCTTCAACTCAGTTTGCCAGGTAGCTGATCTTCAGATTTCTTGACACAACCTGGTGAGCTTGTCCAGGGATCATTTGCCAATTCTTTCAGAACAGCTTGCATTTCTTCCTTCATTAACATATTTTTGTTTGTTGTTATGTGCCATCAAGTCGTTTGTGACTCATAGCGACCCTATGTACAACAGGCCTAAACCCTGCTCTATCCTGTGCCAATCTCACTGCCTCTGACACACCCATACCAATTACCCCAGTCACTGAATCAATCCATCTCAAAAAGGGTCTTCCCCTCTTGCGCTGTCCCTCTACCCTCCCAAGCATGATGTCCCTAAGGATCTGTCCC
>NW_006404885.1:1842-2285 GCF_000299155.1 Elephantulus edwardii
TTAGAGAGGTCCCTAACAGCAGACTTTCCCATCGTGATACGCTTTTTGATTTCCTGACTGAAGAGTGTTGACTGTGGAGCCAAGCAAACCGAAGCTGTGAACCATCTCAATCTCTTTGCCATCCATCCTGACGCTGCCAATTCGTCCAGTGGTGAGAATCTTTGCCTTCTTGACATTGAGCCTCAGTCCATACTGAAGGTTGCAGTCCCTGACCCTTCGCAGCAAGTGCATGAGGTCCTCCTCAGTTTCAGCAAGGAGGGTTGTGTCATCTGCATAACACAGATTGTTAATAGATCTTCCACCAATCCTGATGCCACAATTTTCCTCATAGAGCCCAGATTCTCGGATAATCTGCTCTGCATATATGTTGAAAAGGTACGGAGACAGCATGCATCCCTGGCGTACACTCTTCCCAATTTTGAACCATGCAGTGTTACCCTGCT
>NW_006404886.1:0-805 GCF_000299155.1 Elephantulus edwardii
CTGAAGGCCTTGGAGTTGGACCGTAAAAGTGTGGAGGGGAGGCCAATGTTTGTCTCTCCCTGTGTGGATAAGAGCAAAAATCCCGATTTTAAGGTATGATTGTGGAAAAGATGTCTTTCATGTTGGGTTATTTTAGGCAGACTATCCACTATTTTGCCGGCAGCATCTAACACAGTAGAAATGACCTATAAAAGTAGAGCTTGTGTAATGGACCCTGTCAAAGAAGGGAGCCTCAGAGTTACCATTCAAATGAGTGAGTGAAGAAGTACCACAGGCTGGGAACTTGTGAGACCCAGGAAGATGATGTAGTCCGGTCACCTTCCTGTGTTTACAGATTCTCTGTGTTTAGAATGTACATGGAATTTCTCTACTATGTGAAGAACTAAGCTTGTAAGTTTGCTGAGGTCTGAGTCATGGCCTGGTCACTCTACTTCTGCATTTGGTGATTTAATAACGATAAGATGAACAGTTGTATCTGCTTTGTGTGCTAATATGTTACATCAGTGAGTTCTCACCTGGGCTCTGAGATTAGCTGCTCCTTGCATGCTGTTTTACAGGAGAAAAAGTGAGGCTTAGAGAGGAGGCGTGGATAGCCTGGATTTGACTCGCTCACCCTAGGGCTGAGTTGGAGCCAACCTGACAGGGAGGTGGTGGCAGTGTGCAGCAGGGCCTCACATTGTTGACCTCCTTTATTCCCTGCTGCTTTCGGTAGGTGTTCAGGTACAGCACTGCCCTGGAGAAGCACAAGCTCTTCATCTCGGGCCTGCCTTTCTCCTGCACGAAAGAGGAGCTGGAGGAAATCTGT
>NW_006404886.1:1775-2500 GCF_000299155.1 Elephantulus edwardii
CCATCAGCAATCCCCCTCAGAGGAGGGCTCCAGAAAAGCCAGAGCCAAGGAAAGCGCCAGGCGGCCCAATGCTGCCGAGGCAGATCTACGGAGCGTAAGTGTGTGCCCTTTCCGCACTTTTTCCTGATGAGCGCAGCTCTCCGATCATGGAGCAATGAACCATGGGATAGTTGCTATTAGGAGCCCACACCAGCTGCTCCTGGGGTCGCTCTGTGGCCCAGCAGAGCAGGGCACCTGGAGCAGGCGTTTAGAAAGCAAGTATAGCCTGTGTGAACCCATTTCTAACTGGGTTTTGTGATGTAGGTAAAGGCTTTAGGCATGGTTATGAAAACCCCCTTTGTTATTTGCCACTATCACCTGTAACTCTTAATTGTGATCCATGGAGAAAGTATCCTTTTTTGCTTTTTTTGGCAGGGGTGTTTGTTGAGGTTTGTAGGAATATGGCCACTGGTATCCACCTGTGACCATAGAATAGCGCTGGTTCTTGCCCAAACAGAAGAGACCTAGCTTGTTAAAATGACAACTTTTCGGTGACATAAGATTCTGCTGGTTTATTTTCATAAATCGATTAGTCAGGGGTTGTGAATTGTTCCTCCAGGAGGGTACATTATTCACTCTTTGCTCTTCCAGGCGGGGGAAAGGGCGGACCCAGCTCTCGCTCCTGCCTCGGGCCCTGCAGCGCCCAAGCACCATGGCTGCCCAGGCTGAGAATGGACCTTCCCCTC
>NW_006404887.1:0-2573 GCF_000299155.1 Elephantulus edwardii
TTCAATAATTTTAATGAACATTTACAGAGATTTTGGATTTCTCCTCATTCATTTGTTTCATTTGTTGCACTTTTCTCCCTGTCGAGCCCTCCCCATTGCACCCTCCCCCAGTTTGCTCCTCTCTTTGAAAAAGTAAAAGAAAAATTCTTTCTTTGGTATACAATCCCCCCACCCCTCCCACCACCACAGATACACTCCACTATGCACCTTTAATTCTGGACTCTTGTAGTAACTATAATACCCTATCATATATCGCTTTTAAATTATTCTCTCCCTCATCGGCTTCAATGCAATATACATTATTGAACCCATCTTTCTCAGTCTCCCCCCCAACCCTGATGTCAGTCCTGTTTTATAACAGTGGCACCACACAGTATTTGTCCTTTTGTGACTGTATATTTTTAAATTTATTCCATCTGAATTTCAAAATCATTTTAAGAATATGTTTTACACACTAAAGCATTAAACACCAGTGATTGAAGACCAGATGAGTTATGGGATGATATCAAGGATATTATACATTAATAAAACAAAAGGTCATTACAAAGACAGAGGAAGAAGAAAAAAAAAACAAAAAAACACCCACAAAAACAACAAACCCCAAACACCCAAAATAGGTATCAGGAGGGACTCTGAAAATTGCACTAGAACATTGAGAAGCCAAAACAAAAGGTAAACATGCTGAAATACAAGAGTTGAACAGAGCATTCCAAAGTGCAGCTTGAGAAGGCAAAGCAAAATATTATCATGGGATGTGCACATAGCTGAAATTGGAGAGTAAAAGGGGAAGAACTCGCTCCACATTTCTCAGTCTCAGAGAACAGAAAAACAAATGTAAATCGAGTTGCAGTATTGAAAGATGCTGTGGGCAATATACTGGATAACCCAGAAAACATCAAAAGAAGGCAGAGGGAATATACAGAATCACTGTACCAAAAAACCCCCAACAAAACCTGACTGCCACCAAAAAATTTCAGAAGTACCATATGAGCAGGAAGCCAATGGAAATGAAGGAGGAAGTTAAAGCTGCATTGAAGGTATCAATAAAAAATAAGGCCCTAGGAATTGAAGAGATACAAATTGACTTATTTCAATTAACACATGCACCCCTGGATCTATTCACCAATCTATGACAGGAAGTTTGGAAGACAACTGGCCAATTGATTGGAAGAGGTCCATATTTGTTCCCATTCCCAAGAAAGGGTGATCCAACAGAGTGTGGAAACTATCAAACTATATCATTAATACTATAGGTAAGCAAAATGCTGCTGAATACCATTAAAAATGATGGGTACAACAGAATGTAGATAGGGTACTGCCAAAAGTTCAAGCAGGATTTAGAAGAGGCCACGGCAACAGGGATATCATTGCTGATATCAGATGGATCCTGGCTGAAAGTAAAGAATACTAGAAGAATGTCTATTTATGCTTTATTGACTATGCAAAGGCATTTGACTATGTAGATCATAACAAATTCTAGTAACATTGAGAAGAATGGGAAACTCAGTGCATTTAACTGTGCACATGTGAAACCTATACCTAGACCAGAAAGGTGTTGTGCGAACAGAGCAAGGGAATACTGTTGTTGTTGTTGTTGTTATGTCTTGTCGAGTCACCTACAACTCATAGTGACCCCATGTACAATAGCCCTGCTCTATCTCTTGCCAATCTTATTGTCTCCAACACACTTATCTCTTTTACCCCAGTGGTTGAATCAATCCATCTTATCCAGGGTCTTCATCTCCTGTGCTGTCTCTTCACCCTCCTAAGAATGAGGTTCTTCTCCAAGGACTAGTCCCTCCTTGCAGCATGTCTAAAGTATGTCAGATGAAGCTTCAGAATACTTGCCTCTAAGGAGCAGCCGGGCTTCACCCTCTTCAGGATGAACTTGTTTGTTCTCCTAGCAGGCCATGGTATATTTAATACTCTTCTCCAGCACCACTGCGCAAAGGCATCCCTATCTATCCCTATCCCTTCTATCATCCCTAGTCATTGTCCAGCTATCTGATGGATAGCATGTGATTGCAAAGACCATGGCCTGTATCAGGAGACTTTAGTCTCCAGACTGATAATCGTTATTCTTCAGTACTTTAGAAAGGACTCTGACAGCAGACTTTCCCAGTGAGATTTGTCTTTTCATTTCCTGGCTGCTATTACCAGAAGTGTTGATTGGAGAGCCAAGCAAACTGAAGTTGTCAAGTATCTCAATCTCTTCACCATCTATCACGATGCTACCAATAGGCCCAGTGGTGTGAATCCTTGTTTTCTTGATGTTGAGCTTCAATCCATATTGAAGGCTACAGTCCTTGACCCTCGGCAGCAAGTGCTTCAGGTCCTCCTCAGTTTCAGCAAGCAGGATTGCAGATAGTTGATGAGTCTACCTCCAAGCCTGATGCCACACTTCTCCTCATAGAGCCCAGCCCCCTGGGCTCTGTTCTGCATATAGTTAAAAAGCTATGGAGATAGGACACATCCTTGATGGACATTTCCCAATTTTGAACCATGCAGTGTTTTCTTGCTCTATTCTGACAACTGCCTCCTGGTCCAAGCATAGGTTTCACATAAACATAATC
>NW_006404888.1:0-2568 GCF_000299155.1 Elephantulus edwardii
AAAAAAAAAGCATGTGGCCAGGAGGAACCAGTCCTTAGAGAAGGTTGTCATGCTTGGAAGGATGGAGGGACAGTGCAGGAGTGGGAGACCCAGCATGAGATGGATTTACTTACACCGTAACTGGCTGATGGAACAGGCATCTTGGAGACAATGAAACTGGCTCAGGTTATGGCAACGTTCAGAGGTGTACTTCAGGTCACTATGAGTCATAGGTGACTCCATGGCACATAACAACAACAACAACAACAATTATAACAGGATGTCTTCTATGACAAGGTGCTGTTTTACCATATTATTAATTTGTTTTTACGATATTAATTACCATAATCTTTTTTCTTTGTTCTGTTAATTCTATGCTGAAGTTACTGTTAGGTACAATAGATAGGCTTCTGACTCATAGTCACCTTGTGCATAACCTAATGAAATTCTGCAGTATTTCATACTATCTTCACAATTGTGAATTTATTTGATCCTATTATTGCAATTATAGTGTCAATTCATTGTCATTTTTTTTTTCCCTAATCCACTACTTTATCCTTTGTTAGCCATTATTTGTTATGATCCACACAGGAAGGTTATTCCTTGGTGAGGAACATCATGCTTGGAAAGGTAAAGAGGTAATGAAAGATAGGATGATCCTCCACCAGGTGAGCTGATGTGGTGACTGCAGGAATGGGCTTCAGTGTGTCCAAAACTGTGAGAGTGGCACCGAATAGGACAGTGGTCAGATGGGTTGTTTGTAGGGTTGCTATGAGACATACTCTATTCGACAGCATAACAACAACAATAACAATAACAACAACAACAGCAGCAACAACACTACTTTGCCAATCACAATGTCCTTTATCTGAGACTTGTCTCAGTGCTGACCATTTTGGGTAATATGGTGCATTCCCCTTCCTGCCCCAGGATTTTTTTTTTTTTTCAGGTGGAAGCAATAATTTTTTTGTGTGTTTTAAAAATTTTTTAAATTGTGATTTCAGTGAAAGATTATGAAAAGGTTGGGTTTTCATTCGTTTATTGCTGCACATTTATCTTCCACTCCCTTTCTTACCCCTCCCCTAGGCCACTTTGCAGATCACCTCTTGTTCCAGATTGTTGCCATACGTTTAATGCACTGCTTTCACATAATCCTTCCTTCCTCTGCTCTAACGCAGTGTTCATTATCTAGTCACTCTTTTCCTATCCTTCCCCCAACCTCCATGGCAGTCTCATTTTATAATAACCATGTGTTTTAATGTAGCTACACCATACTTATTAAATAGGCATCTTGAAATTGGCTTGAGATGGGATGATTTTTTTTTTCAGTAGAAGTGAGCTTGACTAGGTGCAGATGAAATACACATAGTGATAGTTTCTCTTCTGCAGATGGTTGCTCATGTGTCTTTGTTTGCAAACCTCAAATACAGCAACAGCCCAGAGGTGAGTCAATTAGATATTATGGCCACCCTGGGAGATTTGGTGTATTTTGCAGGCCCTGCTGTAATACAAACCAATCAACCTAAATCTTTTATGTCTTCTCTCCATATTGTAATACCCATGAGGTAAAGTGTTAAGCTACATTAAACCACATAAAGATAAATTTGAGTTTGTGAACTGTAACTTCTCAGTATTTTAATTAGCATAATCTGCATCTTGAATTTTCTAACATATTTGAAAAATGTGGTGGTACCAATTTTCTCATTTCTATTTTTGTATTTAACAGCTAAAACTTTTTTTGTAGAGTACTTAGCAGTATTCACAAAACTTTGTAAATGGCTCTGATTATCTTCAGAATTAAATCAAGTGATCAGGAACAGACAGCTTGCATACCAAGAAGATAAACATCATTTACAATATTTACAAGAAAAAAATCCTATATTCTGAATTTCAATATGAGTGAAAACTGAACCTGAAATATTGGAGAGAAGCCAAATAACTACTTGAATTATCATAGAGATGCTTATCACACCGATTAACTCTAGCCTTTAGCATAGATTATACCACAACCTACAGAAAATAAAAATCCTCACAACTGGACAAGTAAACTTATCATTATAAATGGAAAATAGTTGACAAGGGTTCAAATTTAGATTCAGAACTAACACCCACAGGAGCAGTAGTCAAGAATGTTTTTTAACAATGTATTTGATTTTGTAAATAAACTAGTATAAAAATAAAAATAAACAAAAAACAAAACTAGAAAAAGCCATGTTGCTATTGTTGCTGTAGTTAGGCTGTGTTCAGTCAACTGTAACTCATAGTGACCAGGACTCCTGTCCTGCACAATCCTCATGATGTCTGTCATGTTTACACCCACTGCAATTCATCACGGTGTCAATCCATTTCATAGAGGATCTGTCTCTCTTTTGCTAATCCTCTACTTTCCCAGTCTGATGTCTTTCTCTGATGAAAATATGCCCAAAGTGAATATGATGGAATTTCACCATCCATGATTCAAAGGGATACTCGGATTGCACTTTCTTTAAGATATTTTTTTTGGCCTTTTTTAAAATTAATTTAGTTTGTTTATTTTTCATTTCAATGAACATCTACAGAGATTTTGGAATCCCATTCATTCATTGTTGC
>NW_006404889.1:0-752 GCF_000299155.1 Elephantulus edwardii
ATAGATGGTATACCAATTGACATATTTCAGTTAACAGATGCTGCCCTGGACGTGCTCACCAAGTCGTGCCAAGAAAATGACAATATAAAGAAAAAAAATTTGAAATATATCTTCATTTCTCGATCTCAAAATAACAATATGTAGAAAATTTATGAGCCAAAATAAAATAGCTACCTGAGTTTCAAATTTTCTTCAATATGAAATTGGAAGTATTTTCTCTGGAGAATGAAATAAAAAGTCAGGAAATGTAAATAACTTGTGTGAGTAGACCATAAGAGTGCTAAGTTCTATACAAGAATTGAACCAGCTTACTCTTTATTGAATAAAAGCAGGTCAATGAAGTATGTGCCAAATAACTGGAAAAATGTTGTGAGAGATTCAGTCACATCTGGCACCAACTTCCCATTTGGCTTCTGTCTTAGTTAGGTACTTACTGCAATAAACAGAAACATCCCAAATTGATGAGTATTACAAATATAAATCTAATTTCCTAAAGTTTAAGAGACTAGAAGTTTGAATTTAGGGAAATAGTTCTTGGAGAAATTGTTGTGTTTCTGGCTGTAGACGAAGGCCCTTGACTTCTTTCAACAACTTTGGGATTCGTGTTTCTTGGAAAACTTCATGAACCTCAGGCTTCCTTGTGTCAAGGAAGTCCTCAGAGCAGAGATCTGGGACCAAAAAAATACACTCTACTCCTATGTCTTCTGCCTTCTTTCTTGGTAGCACTGAAGTGTGTCTGTCTGTCTGTC
The DNA here is from genome assembly GCF_000299155.1 of Elephantulus edwardii. Lineage (NCBI taxonomy): Eukaryota > Metazoa > Chordata > Mammalia > Macroscelidea > Macroscelididae > Elephantulus > Elephantulus edwardii. The sequence goes on from NW_006404889.1 coordinate 750, forward strand.
TGT
>NW_006404889.1:2067-2585 GCF_000299155.1 Elephantulus edwardii
ATTCTGAAGCTTTGTCTGACATACTTTGGACATGTTGCAAGGAGGGACCAGTCCTTGGAGAGGGACATCATACTTGGGAGGGTGGAGGGACAGCACAGGAGAGGAAGACCCTCAATGAGATGGATTGATTCAGTGACTGGGGTATTGGGGGTAGGTGTATCTGAGACAGTGAGACTGTCACATGATATAGCAAGGTTTAAGGCTGTTGTACATAGGGTTGCTATGAGTAGCAGGCAACTCAATGGCACAGAACAACAACAACAACTACATAATATGGAAGAGACTGGAGAACATTATACTAAATGAACTAACTCTGTTCCTAAGAACAAACACTACGAAAGACCATTATTGTAAAAAAGAGAAGGATAAATAGTAAAATGCATATGGGAATCTAATCAAGGAAGGAGTGAGAACAGAAGGCTAATGATGGATGGGGGGAATCACAGGGCCATACAATTTGGTGAGCAGAGGAAGGGGATAAAAGAAATGGGCAAGATCTGGTGGGGACCTGAAAAGAC
>NW_006404890.1:0-1590 GCF_000299155.1 Elephantulus edwardii
TATCAGGGTCGGGGTAAGACTGAGAAAAACTGGATAAATTGTGTATACTGCACTGAAACAGATGAGGGAGTGAATAATTTAAAAGCGATGTATGACAGGGTGTTAAGGTTATCACAAGAGTCCACAATTAAAGTTGCATAGTGGAATGTGCGGGGGGATTGTGTACCAGGAAGGGAGTCTCAGAAGTGCAGCAATGAATGAATGGAAATCCAAATTCTCTGTAGATGTTCATTAAAATTATTTTAAAAAATTTAAAAAAAGAACAGGAACTAGGCAAGGATACCCATTATCTCCTCTCTTATTCAATATTGTATTGGAAGTCTTAGCAATAGCAATAAGACAAGAGAAGGACATTAAGAGGTATCCAAAGTGGCAAAGAGGATGTAAAATTATCTCTCTATGCAGATGATATGATAGTATACTTAGAAAACCCTAAGACTCAGCAAGAAAACAATTGGACAGAGTTGACCAATTCAGCAAAGTAGCAGGATACAAGATCAACATACAAAAATCAGTTAGACTTCTCTACAGTGACAAAGAGAATTCAGAGCTGGAGCGAAGAAAAACAATAAGCTTCACAATAGCTAAACACCAGATTAAATACTTGGGAGTAAATCTAACTAGAAACACAAGGATTTAATCAAAGAAAATTATAAAACATTACTACAAGAAACAAAAGGAGACCTGGAGAAGTGGAAGAATATCCCTTGCTCATGGATAGGAAGACTCAATATTGTGAAAATAGCAATACTACCAAAGGCAATTTACACATTCAATGCAATCCCAATACAAATTCCAATCCCATTCTTCAACGAGATGGAAAAGGCAATCTCCAGCTTCATTTGGAATGGAAAGAAGCCCGGAATAAGCAAAGCACTCCTTAAAAATATTAAAAAAGGTAGGAGGCATCTCAATCCCTGATTTAAAATCCTACTACGCTGCTGTGGTAGTTAAGACAGCATGGATGAATGGAATAGAATTGAAAACCCAGAAATCAGCCCATCTACTTATGGTCAACTGATTTTTTAAAGGGAGATAAAATCAGTTAAGTGGGGAAACGACAACTTTTTAAACAAATGATGTTGGCAAAATTGGAAAAGTATCTACAAAAGGTTTATAACCCTGCTTGCTGAAAGTGAGGAGGACCTGAAGCGCTTGCTGCACTGGGTCAAGGACTGCAGCCTCCAATATGGATTGAGGCTCAATGTCAAGGAGACAAAGATTCTCAACACTGGACCAACTGTCAGAATCAGAATGGATGTTGAAGAGATTGAGATTGTTCACAGCTTTAATTTGCTTGACTCCACAGTCAACACACTTGGCACCAGTAGCCAGAAAATTAACAGATGTATTGTCATGGGAAAGTCTGCTGTTATGGACCTCTCCAAAGTACTGAAGAACAATGGTGTCTCTTTGGAGTCTAAGGTGGGTCTGATATAGGCCATGGTCTTTGCTATCACTTGTTATGCATCAGAGAGTTGGACAATGACCAAGGACGATAGAAGGAGAATTGATGCCTTTGAGCTGTGGTGCTGGAGAAGAGTATTGAGGGTAACATGGACTGCTAGGAAACAAACAGATTCATCCTGG
>NW_006404890.1:2028-2443 GCF_000299155.1 Elephantulus edwardii
CACCTCACTCCATGTATAAAAACCAACACAAGGTGGATCATGGACCTAGGACTCAAGCCAAGGACTATAATCTTTCTTAAAGAAAAGCTTGGAAGAACGCTAGAAGTCATAATCCACAACATAAACAGTCTTCCAAGTATCCTGAAAAACCTACAACCAGGAGAGGATAAAATAGATGAATGGGATCTTCTGAGAATTAAATCCCTATGCACATCCAAAAACTTCTAGACTAGGGTACAAAGGAAAGCCACAGACTGGGAAAATGTATTTGGTAATGACATGTCAGATAAGGGACTTACATCTAGAATTTATAACATACTTTAGCACCACAACAAGATCAAGGTAAATCATCCAATAGAAAAATGGACACAGGATATAAACAGACACTTCACCAAAGAAGATATTCAGATGGCCA
>NW_006404891.1:0-677 GCF_000299155.1 Elephantulus edwardii
TTTCTGTGGAAAGAACCACTAGAGAAGCTCAATATCAGCTGTGAAAACTAGGCCAGGAACTGACTGTGGAACAGACCACCAGCTACTCATATGCAAGTTCAAACTGAAGCTAAGGAAAGTTCAATCGAAACCACAGGAACCAAAATATGAACTTGAGTCTATCCCACCTAAATTTCAGAAACATATCAAGAATAGGTTTGAGGTCATGAGCAAAGACCAAATGAGTTGTGGGAGGATGTCAAGAGTATCATCCAGAAATGGTGCAAAAAGTAATTACAAAGACAGAGGAAGAAAAGACCAAAATGGATATCAAAAGAGACTCTGAATATTGCACTAGAATGCCGAGAGCCAAAGCAAAGGGAAGAATTCAAGATATTAAAGAACTGAACAGATTTCAAAAGGCAACATGGGAAGACAAAGTAAAATATTACGATGAAATGTGCAAGGAACTGGAATCAGAAAATTAAAAGGACTGAACTCGTTCAGCATTTCTTAAGCTCAAGAAACTGAAGAACAGATTGAAAAATCAAGGCACTTAAGGATGCTTTGGGAAGAATATTAAATGATCCAGGAAGTATTAAAAGAAGATGGAAAGAGTATACAGAGTCACTGTATCAAAAGGAATTGGCAAACACAGAAGAATTTCATGAAACGACATATGAACAAGAGCCTATGGT
>NW_006404891.1:2502-2999 GCF_000299155.1 Elephantulus edwardii
AAGTTTCATCTGATATACTTTAAACATGTTACAAGGAGGGACCAATCCTTAGAGAAGGATGTCATGCTTGGGAAAGTTGGGGGCAGTGCAGAAGAAGAATACCCTCTATGAGGTGGGTTGATTCAGTGACTGAGGTAATAGGGGTAGATGAGTTGGAGACAGTGAGATTGGTGCAGGATAGAGCAGAGTTTAGGGCTGTTGTACATAGGGTCGCTATGAGTCGTAGGCAACTCGATGGCACATAACAAGAAGAACAGCAACATCCATGAGCAAGAGATATTCTTCCGCTTTTCCTGGTCTGTTTGTTTCTTATAGTAATATAATTTTCTTTAAATAGATCCTTTGTGCTTTTGGTTAGATTTGTTCCCAAGTATTTAATTTTGTGATTAGCTTTTGTGAAGGGTATTGTTCTGCATTCTCTTTCTCCCTGTAGAGAAATCCAATTGTTTTTTGTTTGTTGTTCTTGTATCCTGCCACTTTGCTAAATTGGTCAACTA
>NW_006404892.1:0-922 GCF_000299155.1 Elephantulus edwardii
TATTTTGGACATATTGTAAGGAGGGAATAGTCCTTGGAGAGGGACATCATGTTCATCATGTTTGGGAGGGTGGAGCAGCAGCGTGAGAGAGGAAGACCCTCAATGAGATGGATCAATTCAGTGATTGAGGTAATGGGAGTAGGTATGTCAGAGACAGTGAGTTTGGCACAGGAGGATAGAGCAGGGTTTAGAGCTCTTGTTCATAGGGTCACTCGGAGTCGCAAGCGACTTGACAGCACATGACAACAAACAACAATCCTTGATAAAACATGCAAAAGAAACCCACCCTATGTATTATTCCTTTTTGCAAATACTAGAAATCTTGTTTTAAAACAAACAAACCAAAGTCTCTTGAATTAATTTCAACTTGTTGTGAATTCATGTGTTACAGGTGGAAATGATCTATAAGTTTTTTTGGCTTGGTTCTTATGGAATCCGCTTTCCTGATCCCCACTCCCATGGCACCACTGTATGGATTCTAACCATCATTTGCAAGATTAATGTGCTGAGTGCAAACCACATTTGAGAATAATATACCTGAAGATTTAGGGTCAGTCAGACATGTACTACAATGCACAGAGTCCACTGACCACCAAAAATTATCAATAATAATTATGCTGTATCATAGGAAAAACAGAGTCGTGGATAAAAAAGAATTGATTAGACTAAATTATGATTTCTCAGCAGAAAATATTGAAGCAAGAAGACATTGGGATGCCATATACAGAAGGTTGAAAGAAAACAAATGCCAGCCAAGGATTCTGCACCCAGCAAAGCTGTCCATCAAATATGAAGAAGAAATTAAGTCATTTACAGAAAAACATGAGGCTAAAGGAATTTGTGAAGATAAGACAAACTCTACAAGGAATTCTAAAGGAAGTCCTTCACACAGAGACATCAAAGGAAAATGGATGGACTATAG
>NW_006404892.1:1142-2300 GCF_000299155.1 Elephantulus edwardii
CAGTAGACAAAAAGGAAAGCATAACCTTAATCAGCATTCATGCACCAAATGATAGATCTGCAAAATATAGAAGACAACAATTAACACACTTGATGAATGAAATAGACATCACCACAATAGTGGCAAGAGACTTTAACACACCATTCTCACCAAAGAATAAGTTAACTCAAAAGAAACTTAACAAAGATGCAGAAGATTTAAATTATACAGTCAGAAGAAAAAAAAAAAAAATTATACAGTCAGCTGGACCTTTTGCATGTATTCAGGGTACTGCACTCAACCAAAAACCTATTTACTTTCTTCTCAAGTGCACATAGTACATACTCAAGAATTGACCAAATATTAGAACACAAAGCAACCCTGCACAAGTTAAAAAACATTGACATAATTAATACAAAGTATCTTCTCAAGGCCAAATGGTGTAAGATTAGAAATCAGTGACAAGAGGATAAAGCTTACATTGAAGCTAAATAATAGCATTCTGGAACATAACTCCATTATAGAAGAAACTAAAGCATGCTATAACAAATCTTTTCAAAGCAAATGATTAAGAAAATACAACATGCCAAAACCCCTGAAATGTAGATAAAGAAGTCCTCAGAGGCCAACAAACACATAAAAAAGAAAGAAAGAAGCAAAATTAATTACCTAACTCAACACCTCCATCAAATCAAAAAAGAACAGCAATCTATGCCTACAGCTCCTAGAAAAAAGAAAATTTTAAGACAAAATCCAAAATAATCAATGAAATAGAAAATAGAAAAACAATTTAAACCATTAACAAAATCAAGAGCTGGTTCTTCAAAAGGGTTCCTAAAATAGGCAAACTATTTGCAAACTTAACACACACAAAAAAGAAAAAGACACAAATAAATTGAGTAAGAAATGATAGAGGTGACATTACAACAGAACCAGTTGACATTAAGTACATAATAGCAGAACAGTATGAAAAGCTATATTCTGACAAATTTGCAGACCTAGAGGAAATGGACCAATTCCTTGAAACTCACACCCAGATTGACACAGAGAGATGTAGAATACTTGAACAGACCCATCACAGAAGAAGAAATAGAACATATCATACAAAGTATATACCCCATAAAAAAAAAAATAATAATCCTGGCCCAGATGGCTTCAGGGCTTAATTATACCAAACAA
>NW_006404893.1:0-2567 GCF_000299155.1 Elephantulus edwardii
TAATTTCCTGGCTGCTGGTGCCAAGAGTGTTGACTGTGGAGCCAAGTAAACTAAAGCTGTGAACAATCTCAGTCTCTTCACCATCCATCTTGATGCTGCCAATTGTCCCAGTGGTAAGAATCTTTGTCTTCTTGATATTGAGCCTCAATCCATACTGAAGGCTGCAGAGGGTAGACCTCAGAAATGAAAGAAACCTGAAGAATGTAATCAATGTCCCCAAACTGGATGTATACAGATTGCTGAACAGGTGCATGTTTTAAGTGTGCATATTTACAAGAATGACAATGCAACATAAATTTTTTTAAAAAAGTTAAAAATTGACACATAACAACTTTTATAAAATGAAAGAAAAAAAGACATAAAACTATAATTTTAATTCCTCTGGTGACCTAGTCTATAGGGAGTTGTACTACTAACCTCAAGACTTAGAACTAAAGTCATTCCTAAAGACCATCTTTGGGTCAAACAAAAACTCAAAACTCTTAACTCATTCCCACAGAGCTGGAATTGACTCACAGCTGATCTTGCCTGAGTTTTCTTCTTGTAGTTGTTGTGTACCATCAAACTGTAAATGACCAATAGCTGACTCTCCAGCAGGTTTTCAAAGGCAGTTAATCGCACAGGAGGAGAATGCTCATCTTTCTCCCATGGAGCATGTGGTGTATTTGAACTGCATACATTTGGAATGGCAGTGCAATTCCTTATCACTAAGTTTCCAAGAGGCCGTAAATCTCACAAGAGATTACCCATCTTTTTCCTGCCGAGTTGCTGGTGGGTTTAAAGCACCAAAGAAACTGCCCCTGGGTTAGCAGTGCAACTCCCTAAAAAAGTATCCCACCAGAGCTCTTTAGTCAAACAAAAGCCAGGCATATAAAATAAATCACAACACTTCAGATGAGCATGTTCCTTAGAAGAAGCAATTATGCAAGATTAAAAACATATTTCCACAAAAGCAAATCATAAGATTTGCTACCTACCATAGAAGGATGGAAGGTTAAAAAATTGGAACAAAAGGAACCAGGGAAGCCAGAGCAGAAATGAGTAGAGTGCTGATGCATTAGAGGAATCAACCGGTGTCACAGAACGCTTTATGTAAATTCAGATTGTTAACAGCTTCAGTTTACTTGGTTCCATAATCAACACACTTGGTACCAGTATCCAGGAAATCAAAAGACAAATTATACTGGAAAATTTCCTGTCAGGAACCTCTCCAGAGTACTGAGGAGTGATAATGTCAGTCTAGAGACTAAGGTGCACTTGATCCAAGCCACGGTCTTGGCAATTACTTGCTAAGTATCAGAGAGCTGAACAATGACTAGGGATGATCAAAGAATCTATGCCTTTGAGTTGTGATGCTGGAGAAGAGTATTGAACATACTATGGACTGCTAAGAGAACAAACAGTTCTGTCCTGGAGAGTGTGATACCAGGCTGCTTCTTGTAGGCAAGGGTTTTGAAACTCTGTCTCACATACGTTTGGCATCTGGTTAGGAGGGATCAGTCCTTTGAGAAGGATATCCTTCTTGGAAAAGTGGAGTACCAGTGCAGGAGAGGGAGACTCCAGATGAGTGGACTGACTCATTAACTAGGGTAATGACGGTAGGTGTGTCAGAGACAGTGAGACTGGCTCATAATAGGACAGGGTTCAGAGCTATTGTACACAGGGATCAGTATGAGTCACAATCAACTCGACAGCACATAAAAACACTGTATGGGAAACTAACTGGGCTCTGTAAGTTTCACCTGTTCTTGTTATGTCAGAACTGACTCATGGCTGACCCTCCAATGGTGTTTTCAGAGGCTGTACAAAGCACAGGAGAAGACTGTTCACTTTTCTCTTATTGAACATCCAGTGGCTGGAAATCCCATGCCTTTGGATTGGCAGCACAACCCCTTACCCACTAGGTAACAAGAGCTTATTTTAAAAAAAATAAAAATAGATAAACAAGTGAACTAAATCCTATTTCAAATTAATAATACAATCATAGTGAAGAATAGTAGTCATGGAGAAAGAATTACTCCAAGTAATTTTTACTGATTATAAAGAGAAACCTATCTACAGTGTAGAAAGCTGGAAGACAGCTCCTTAGCCAAGAAAATAAAGTTAGCATTACCAGTGAAAAGGCAAAAGTTACATCACATTCCTTTTGATATGAAGCAATGAGAACTCGACATCAATCTTGGGATATTCCTGCCCAAAAACCTTACTGTGAGTCTAATCATGAGGAAACCAACAAAACCAAGTCAAAGAATAGGAATCAAAACAACTTGTTTGCCCTCTAAGCCTCAAAAGAGAAAAAAGGCTGGGTGGTCTACTTTCACATTTCAGTTGGTGAAAATCCTATGAATCACAATGGTCCAATCTGCAACTGATCATGAGAACGGTGGAGGACTAGGCAGTGACCCCATCCAATGTGCACGGGCCTTACCACGAATCAAGGGTTAATGCAAGAGAAGCGAACACCAAAATCCCTCAAAAATATCTGCAGATGTAGTAATTATTTTTATCCAAAGCTTCTACAGAAAAAGAATTTTTTTAAAAGCTGTCATTAATTAGGACATGATATT
>NW_006404894.1:0-2565 GCF_000299155.1 Elephantulus edwardii
GGGTCTTGAACATATGGTCACTCTGAGTCACAAGTGACTCGACGGCATATAACATTAACAAGATATATATAAGTGAAATCCTATATTTTTAGGGAGCTCTGGTGGCCTACTGGGTAAGGAGTTGTACTCCCAACCCAAAGGATGTCAGTTCATGTCTGTCAGCTTCTTTGTGAGAAAAAGATGGGCAGTCTCCTCTGGTTTGATTTATAACCTCTGAAACTTGCTGGAGAATCAGCTGTGAGTTGGTTCCTTCCAGGCGGATGGCATACAACAGCCACCTGTACTAGTTATTCTTTTTCTCTAAGGCTTATTTCACCTAAGAATTATTTTTAAATTAGTCCATATTCTCGACTGTATCAACATTCTTTTTTTTTTTAGTTAAGAGATATCTAATAGTATTTACTAAAAAGCAGAGGGAAATGTTGCAGAGCAGTTCTGAGCTGCCCTGCAGGGCAGCTCTGAGTTAGAATTGACTTTACAATACTTGAGTGTAGTATTATATTGTATGAATAGTTCTTCACTCTTTTTACTTTTTAATGGACATTTTGTTTCTAGGTTTGTCTGTAGTACAAGTAAAGTTACTATAAATACATTTTCATATCTGTTATGTAAATACTTATTAAAGAATGGCTGAATGATAGGCCTCTGTTTAACTTTTTTAGATATTGTGGAACTGTATTTAGTGGTTATATGATTTTCTGTGTCCACACCAGTGTGTGAGAATCCACATCTTCAACACCACTTTGGAAGGTCTGTCATTTTCATTTTAATTGGTATGTAATGATGCTTGATTGTGATTCTCAGTTGTATTGACTTAATAACTTATACAGTAGACTATCATGTACATGTTTGTCCTGTCTATGCCTACATTAATAACTAAAGTGTGCCCGATTCAGACCATGGCCCTTTGAATCATTTGTTACGAGTCTGAGAGCTAGACAGTGAATAAAGATGACAGAAGAAGTAATGCCTTTGAGCTGTGGTATTAGAGAAGAGTACTGAATATTCCATAGACTTAAAAAAGAGCAAACAGTTATGTCCAGACAGAGTGCTCCTACTTTGGAGGCATGAATGATGAACCTTCATTTCTCATATTCTGGTCATATTGCTAGGAGAGGCTTTTTTTTTTTTAAAGGGCCAGCATGCTTGGAAAGGTGGAGGGTCGATGAAAGAGGAGACTCTCAAAGAGACTGATTGACACAGTGGCTGTAGTTGTGGTCTCAAGCATGCCGAAGATGATAGATGATAAGGAAGGCACAGCATAAGATAGGGATCAGGACTGTTTTTTATAGTGTTACTATGATTTATACTCAAATCAATAGCACCTCATACAATATACCTGTTTTGGTGAAATGTCCAAAGTATTTACCTTTCAAAAATCAGTGTCCTTTCTTATTGTTGATTATCTATTCTTGGTGAATTCTAGATAGATCTTTTGGCAGTTATGCAATTTTCAGGTATTTTCTCCCAATATATGCTTTAGCTTTCATTTTTTTTTAAAAAAAAAAAACAAACCAATTTCTCTCAAGGACCAGTTGTAAATTTTTATGAAATCTGTTTAATTTTTCTTCTTTTATGGATGATCCTTTTGACCTTGTTTCTAAGAAATGTATCCTAATTAAAGATGACAAAGATTTTTCTTCTGTTTATTCCTTTAGAACTATTAGAATTTTAGGTTGATAGCTCATTTGAATGAACTGTATGATAGGAGGTCTGGTGGCATAGTTCATAGGGAGTTGGACTCCTAACCCAAAGGCATCTTTCTGGGGGTTCAAACCCATCATTGGGTCCACAGAAGAAAGATGGGCAACCTCTTCCTGTGTGGTTTACAGCCTCCTGAAAACCTGTTAGAAAGTCACTTATGGGTGAGTTCCAACTCTACAGCAGTTAATATGAATATGTATATTACGTAAGTGATGGGTCAGGGTCAGTTTGGTTTTTGGTGGCCTTTTCTTGCATAGTGTCTATCCAGTTTTTTCCAGCATCATTTGTGGAAATGATCCTTTTTCCCATTGAATTGTGTCAGTCAGAATTAATTTTCCATATATCTACTGGCTTATTCTGGCCTCTCTGTTAAGTTCCATTGATCTGTCTCTCCCGATTACAGTATTGCACTGTCTTTGTTATACCTTATTGCACATAGCCAGTCTCACTCATACTGATTCCGTGAATCTTTACAAGAACAGATGGCAAAGTCTTTTTCTTGAGAGGTAAGTTCGAACTACTGACCTTTTGGTTAGCAAACTCAGGCTTTATTCTCTCACATTGTTTTGTGTGTCTATTCTATGAAAGTAGTTATTTTCCCTTTGAACTTAGGCTTTCCTGTGCCTTTTTGTCTTTCTATTTTGTAAGCTACCTGCCATTGTTATATATTAGAAGGAGTTGTACTCGGTCCCTTTGGTGTTTGACTAGAGGCAATACTTGGTATGGGAAGCTAAGTTGTTACAGGTTTTTCCTTATCTACTCCAGTGGAGGGCAGCATTCAGCTTTGTTGTCAGACTAATGTGGTTTTGCATTTACTAACTCTAAGCTTAGATTGGTTCCATAAATTGTCTGAGCCATATT
>NW_006404895.1:0-2564 GCF_000299155.1 Elephantulus edwardii
AACGAACTTGGGAGGAGGGTAGAGAAAACAGTGCAACAATGAATGAATGAAAACCCAAAATCTCTGTAAATGTTCATTAAAACTAATAAAATTTAATAATAATGAAAAAAAAGATAGTCTTTTGCAATATATTTGCTTAATGCAACATAGGCTTTTGATGTTGTCTTGATTGCTGTTACATAAATATTTATGTAACTTGAAGGAAATCATTGACAACTTATATTTCCCCCCTGTTTATCTTGATATTGTATGTTGGTCCAGTTGTAAGCCTTTCCCCCACTTCATAATCAGTAGTAATCCATACTGTAGTTTAGTCTTTTACCGTCATCAGTAAGTGCTTTGAGTCTTCATTTTCAGCAAGTAAGGTTGTGTCATCTGCATATTGCAGGTTGTTAGTATTTCTTCAGTCTTGATGCCAGATTTTCATGTAGTTCAACTCTTCTGATTATTTAGCAACATGTTGAATAAGGCCAAGGACTACAAGCATTCTGAACACTTTTTCCAGTGTGGAGCTTTTCCCAGCATTGTCCCGTGTTAAGATCAAATGACTATCTCTTGGTTTATGCAGAGGTTCGGCATGAACATGTTCTGGAGTTCTCCTTCTTCATAATGTTATCCATAATTAGTTATAATCTAGACAATCAAATGTTTTAATGCAGTAATTGAAACACAGGTAAACAACTTTCTGGAATTCTCTGCTTTTGGCTAATATCCTTCTGATGTGAGCAACATATCCCTCATTCAAGGCCCCCTTCTGAATGAGCTTTGAACTTCTGGCAGAGATCTCTGTTAATGTATGATTGTACTTTCTTATATTGAGAAAAATGTTGCTAGCATGTGATATTCATGATCTTATGGGATAATTTCCACAGTCTGTTTGATTGCTGCTCTTTGGAATGGGCACAGATATGGTTCTCTTCCAATCCATTGGCCAGGTTAACTGTCTTCCAAATTCCTTGACATAGATAAGTGAGTGATTTCAGCATTGTATCCATTTGCTAATGTATCTTAATTGTAATTCTGTCGACTCCTGGAGCCTTGTTTTTTTTGCCATTGTCTTCTGTGCGGTTTGAATGTCTTTCTTTAGTATTGTGAAAAGCATGGCTGTGTTTGACTTCTAACTGCGCAGCAGGGAATGAGACTCCAGATCAACCAAAGCTAAAGCCTGATGCAGAAGTCAGAATTGATTCCACCCTCCAACCTTTCGACCAATTCTGACACCAACTCTCCTTGTCATGGCACTTGCAGTTTTTCTACTGGAGTCAATAACTTGACACAATGACCGTGCAGAACTGACAGACCATATTCACATATATGGGGTTACTATTGTTGTTGTTGTCATGTACTATGAAGTAAAAAATGACCCATAGTTGACCCTCCTTTGGGTTTTCAGAGGCAGTAAATTGCATTGGAGAAGACTGCCCATCTTTCTTCCATGAAGCAGCTGGTAAATTTGAACCACATACCTTTGGGTGAGTGGACCAGCTCCTTGCTTCTAGGCTACCAGAGCTCCCTAACAGGTTACAGTTCAAAACCTGAAACAACTCTTAGATCAAGTCAGCCTCTTCTCACCAGAACTAGGAGTCAGGTCTCTTTTTGGCCCTTGACCTTCAGCTTGGCAAATGATGCAAAACTCTTTTAGCTCTGCGGTGCCTAGAGGTACCCCCTCTGCCAGTAAGCCTCTGCCTGAAGGCACTCAGATCTTGATCCAGGAACCTAGTTCCACCAAATGCCTAGAGCGACCTTATTCCACCCTCAAACCCCCTGCCTATGGTCAACTTCCATTTTCTTGCTCTGTGAGCTGTGAAGGCCACCACACTGTCTCCTAGTTTCACTCCTGCTGCTTCTCTCTGTTTCTTTCTGTCTCCAGTGTAAAAGCTCTGCCAAGTTAAGGAGATTTCCAGTACAGGGATTCCAAGGTCAAAGGACACACTCTACTTTCAGCTTTTTTTAAACTTTCAGCTCTTGACAGCTCCTATTGATTGTAGTGAGGTCCCCGTTTCCACCTCAGAGATGGCTCATTTTAAGTCTAGTGGAAAGGCAAAGGAAACCAATCCCTGCTTAAGGGGTCCATGTGCCTTATTTGCATGGTTCTGACCCCAAAGGTACCATGAACTTTATGGATACTATTAGCAAGTTATTCAGTCCCTTTATGACCCAAAAGCACTTTGTATAGCTCTCAGACATTTAGTCAAAGTTATAAAGACCATAATTCACTGTACTACAAGGACTGTTGGTTTTTGATCATGTGCTGCCTTCTGAAATGTTTGAACATCAGTAGATTCCTTTTGGTACAATGACTCTCTGCATTCCTTCCATCTTTTTTTTTATGTTTCCTATGTTATTAAAACTTTTTCCTACAGATTCCTTCAGTGTTGCAACTCGAGGCTTGGAAAAAAAATTCCTCCCAGTTCTTTTAACTTTAGAAATGCTGTGCTTGTTCTTCCCTTTTAATTTTCTTACTCCAGGTCTTTGCTCATTTCATGCTTTACCTTGTCTTCTTGAAATCTTTGATTCAACTTTTTTTCTTTATCATTTTCATTGTTTGCTCTAGCAAGCAGCTG
>NW_006404896.1:0-2563 GCF_000299155.1 Elephantulus edwardii
TAGGGTTTTCATAGGCCTGCTATTTCAGAAGTGGGTGGCCAATTCTTCTTCCTAGTCTGTCTTAATCTGAATGTTCAGATTTAGAGGAGTATCTGACAGACAAGTATACACCTGCACCTCACTAGATAGAATAAACAGTAATCAGGTTGACTGTTGTACCCTCTGGTCAACGACAACTCATAGCAACCCTTTGAACAACAGATCTGAACATTGTTCTGCGGTGAAATAGTCTCAAGATTTCCAACATGATTGAGCCCATTGTTACAGTCTCTGTCTCAATATATCTTGTTAAGGGTCTTGCTCTCTCTCTTGACCCTCATCTTTCACAGTATAATGTCATTTTGAAGGACTAACCCTTCTTAGCATTAGGCTTAAGCATGTGAGATGAAGTGCTTTTGTTTTTTGAGATGAGGTTTTACTATCCATGTTTTTGAGGAGCTCCCTGGATGCACTTCCTCCAAGACAGACTAGTTTGTCCTTTTGGTAATCCTCAGCTGTAAGGATAACCAGTGAAAACCAATTATTGTTGATATGTGTCATCAAGTCACCTTCATGGAAACACTATATACAATAGTTCTGAACCCTGTCCTATCCAGAGTCAGTCTCACTGTCTCCAACACACCTATTCCCATTATCCTATACACTGTTTCAATCCATCTCATCTTGGGTCTTCCTCTCCTACACTGTCCTTCTACCTTCCAAGTGTGAAGACCTTCTCTAAAGACTGGGCCCTCATGGCTACCTGCCCAAAGTATGTCAGATGAAGCTTTTCCTCCAAGGAGCATCCTGATTTCACCCTCTCCAGCACAGATCTGTTTGTTCTTTTGGTGATCTGTGGTATGTTCAATACTCCTCCAGCACCACAACTCAAAGGCATCGATTCTTCTTCTGTGACTGTTAATCATTGTCTAGATTTCTGATGTATAGCAAGCAAATGCAAAGATGATAGCCTGAATCAGGTCCACCTAGTGTCTAGACTAACATCATTGCCCTTTAGCACTTTGGAGAGGTCTCTTGTAGCAGATTTCCCCAATGCACTTTATCTATTGATTTCCTGATTGCTGGTGCCAAGAGTGTTGATTGTGGGGCCAAGCAAGCTGAAATTGTTAACAACTTCAATCTCTTCTCCATCTATCATGGTGCTGCCAATTGGCCCAATGGTGACAATCTTTGTTTTCTTCATGTTGAGCTTCAATCTATATTGAAGACTACCATCCTTGATCTTCTGTAGTAGCTACCTAGTATACTCAAACTATTGGCACCTAATAACAAGCTGGTAAAAAGGGTTGTCAGGCTCTAGGAGTACAAGTTTCAGCTCTAGTCAATGTAACAAGTTTTTTGGTTTCTTAACTGCTACTACCATGGACCTTGATTGTGGAGCCAAGTAAAATGAAATTGTTAAACAACTTCAATCTTTTCTCTATCATGATGTTTTGCCTATCAGTCCAGTGTTCAGTATTTTTGTTTCCTTGATGTTGATATGTAATCCATTTTGAGGACTATAATCATTGATCTCCTGCAGTAAGTACTTAAGACCTCTTCATTTTCTACAAACAAGGTTGTGCATCTGCAAATACAAATTGTTGATGAGTTTTCCTCCAAAACCGTTAACAATTCTTCATGCTGTCCAAATTCTTATTTGCCATACAGATTGAATATGTATAGAGAAAGGATAAAATCCTTATACACACTTTTTCAAACCAAAATGACTGAAGAATAAATGAAAAACTTGAGTTTCAGTACTGAAGAACTCTAAGGCAAAATGCTATATGGGAAGCACTGAAAGAAGATGGAAGGAACGTACAGTCGCTGTAGCAGAAACGCCACCACCAAACTGTTTTAGCAAGTAGTATATACTTAATTATGAATAGTAATAAAGGAAGAAGTTCAAACTAAACCCAAAAAAATTTTAGGAAAAAGTAAGATCCTGGAAATAGAGAAAACACAAATTAACACCTTCTGACAAACAGATGCAACCCTGGATGTGCTCATTAACTTATGCAAACAAATATCCTGGCCAACTGACTGGAAGAGATCCATATTTGTTTCCATTCCCAAAGAAGATGATGCAATAAAATTTGGAAATTATAGAACAATATCATTAATATTAAGGGAACTCTGGTGGCCTAGTGGCAAGATGCCGTGCTGAAATCCTGAAAGCATGTGGTTTGAGGCCACCAGCTGCTCCATGGGAGAAGGACGGGCATTCTTATCCCATGGATTAACTGCCTCTGAAAACCTATTGGAGGGTCAGCTATGGGTCAGTTCCAACTGTATGGTATGCAACAACATCATTAACATCACTTGCACATAACACCTTGCTGAAGATTATTTTTAAATGATTGGAAAATCACAATTACAGGGTTGTTGTTATTAAGTTCCGTCGAGTTGCAGGCAACTCATAGCGACATTATGACTGAAAGTCCTGGACACCTCCTGTATAACTTTTGTCCTCTCTTCAGGGTTGTTGTTGTTGTTGTTATGTGCCATCGAGTCGCTTGCTACTCATAGCGACCCTATGTACAACAGCCCTAAACCCTGCTCTATCCTGTGCCAATCGCAC
>NW_006404897.1:0-2562 GCF_000299155.1 Elephantulus edwardii
TTTTACCTTTACCAATTGAATAAAGGGGAAACAGTCCCTGACAACAGCATCAACACCACATAACCAATTCTCAGCAAGTCAGATATGTCTCCTATGGTCCTTTAGTTCTTTTAACTCATTTCAACACCAGCCTTTCTGCTTTACTGGGTCCAAAATTCAATGCAATAGCTCACAGACCACACAGAACCCTATTTCTTAACTGCTCGTTAAAAGGTTGTTAATTGTTTATCCAAGTAGGAGGAAATCATTGACAACTTCAACTTTTTCTCTGTCTACCTATGCAAAACAGATAATTCAGGAAGCAGGGCTTTATGAGGAGCAATGTGGCATCAGGATTGGAGGAAGACTCAACAACAACCTACGATATGTAGATGACACAATCTTGCTTGCTGAAACTGAAGAAGACTTGAAGCACTTGCTGCAGAAGGTAAAGGACTGTAGTCTTCAATATGGATTGAGCTCAACATCAAGAAGACCAAGATTCTTACCTCTGGACCAATTAGCAGCACCATGATAGATGGAGAAGAGATTGAGGTTGTTAACAATTACAGTTTGCTGGGCTCCACAATTAACACTTTAAACACCAGCAGCCAGGAAATCAAAAGATGAATTTCACTGGTAAAATCTGCTGTCATGGATCTCTCCAGAGTGCTGAAAAGCAATGATGTCAGTCTAGAGACTAAGGTGTGCCTAATCTAGGCCATGGTCTTCTCAATTACTTGTTATGCTTCAGAGAGTTAGACAATGACTAAGGATGACAGAAGATGATAAGATGCCTTTGAGTTGTGTTGCTGGAGAAGAGTCTTGAACATAGCATGTACTGCCAAGAAAACAAATAGGTCTGTCTTAGAGAGGGTGAAACCAAGTCCCTCCTTAGAGGTTAGGATTTTGAAGCTCCACCTCACTTAATACATAGAAATAAATCTTCCTGAAGATTAATAAAAGACAATTGGAGCAGTACACCAACTGGGAACCCTAGAATATTCAAGTTGATTCAGAAAAGGCCATGGAATAAGGGATATAATTGCTGATGTCAGATGAATCTTGGCTGAAAGTGGAGAATAATACAAAGATTTTTATTTATGTTTCATTCACTATGCAATAGTATGTAACTGTGTAGATTAGGATAGATTATGGAAGCATTAAGGAGGATGGAGATTCCAGAACTCTTAATTTTCTGATGTGGAACATATTTTAAAAGAAGCAGTTAGTAGAATAGAATAAGGGAATACTGCCTAGTTTAATAACTACTTATTAATAATTTTTTCCCATGAGTATAGCACTTGTCTGTTTTATTTATAATTCTGAGCATCACAAAACTCAATACCAAATCAATACAAAAAGGCTTACAATTCTCACCAACACAAAAAATCAATAACAATTAGCAATAAAGAACTAAAAGTAAAAAATGCCCCGGAAGTTCATTATATTAAACCACTAGATAATTTTCAGTATTAACTGTTTCCAAAATCTCCCACCCATGTTTTTGGAGGCCTCAACAATTTTCTGGAAAGTCCTCAAGATGCTCAGACAGATGTTTATTACATGAGACAGAGTTGAGACAGCTGGCTAAGGTCGGGAGGAAATCTCAAGCAAGCAGAGAGGGAAAGCCCTGAGAGTTTAAAGTGTTTAAGTCTTTTCTTTTCTTTGTTTCTTTCTTTTTTTTTAATTGGGGCACTGGGGCATAGATCATGGCCCCAGGGGAACAAGTCTTTAATCAAAGCATTAATTTCCTTCTGTCTATAAGGTATCCTATATTGTGTCAAATTAACCATTTGAGGGAGCTCAGGCAATTATATTGTTTCTCATTTAGCACATTCAATCAACACAGGCCTCAGGGCAGATTTATACACCCTCAGTTCTACAATATCTGTAAGAGGGAGAGTTCCCCATTTAGAGATAATATCCATTGTTTGATAACTAGCTAAGTCTCAGGATATTAAGGGATTGAAAAGTTATTTCAAAAGGTAAACCTTTGACACTGCAGCTCCTATAAGAAAAGCACTTGTCTGTCAGTTTGATGATGCTGTTGATTGCATTCGAGTCAAGCACTACTGATAGCGACACTATGAACAAAAAGCCTGAAGCCCCTCTACAACTATGGACATTTCTCAACGTTCATAGAGTTTCCAAAGGCATGTTGTTTAGGAAGTGGATGCCACTCCTTCTTGCAAACCAGTCATAGAAGGTTTTGGTTGAGTCACCTGCAATGCATAGTGATCCTATGTACAGCAGCACTGAACCCTTCTCTGTCCTGAGTCAGTCTCACTAATTCTGACACACCAACCCCCATTGCCCTAGTCACTGTATCAACCCATCTCATTCAGTTTCTTCCTCTCTTGCAATGTCTCTCCACCCTTCTGAACATGATATCCTTCTCCCAGGACCGATCTCTCCTGGACACAAGCCCACAGTAAGTGAGGTGAAGCTTCAAAATCCTAGCATCCAAGGATAGGTTTGATTTCTCCCTCTCTAAGACAGACATATTTGGATTTTTTGGCAGTCTATGCTATGTTCCTTTGAGAGATGCCTCTCTCAAAGAAGGCATCTCTCAAAGGACAC
>NW_006404898.1:0-2167 GCF_000299155.1 Elephantulus edwardii
ACCTCGCCAGCATTTGTTGCTTGCTGTTCTGTTAAATTTTGCTTTTCTGTCTGGGGTGAGATGATATCTCATAGTTGCTGCAAATACATTTTTAAGAGACATAAATGCAGGTTATACTCATAGATTTCACTTGATGGTATGCATAGAAATCAGATTGATTACATCTGCAGAAAGAACCACTGGAGAAGCTCAATATCAGCTGTGAAAACTGGGCCAGGAGCTGATTGTGGAACAGACCACCACCAACTCATATGCAAGTTCAAGCTAAAGCTGAGGAAAATGAAACCAAATCCAAGGGAACCAAAATATGACTTTGAGTCTATCCCACCTGAATTTCAGAACCAGCAAGGAAGGGATGACAAAGTAAGATATTACAATGAAATGAGCAAGGAGCTGGAGTACAAAAACCAAAAGGGCCGAACTCATTCATCATTTCTTAAGCTCAAGGAACTGAAGAACAAATTCAAACCTCGAGTTGCTGTAATCAAGGATGCTTTAGGCAGAATATTAAATGATCCAGGAGGTATTAAAAGAAGATGGACAGAATATACTGAGTCACTATCGAAAGAAATTGGCAGACACAGAAGAATTTAATGAAACAATTTATGAGCAAGAGCCTGTGGTGATGAAGGAAGAAGTTCAAGCTGCTTTGAAGGAAATAGCAAAAAATAAGGCCCCAGGAATAGATGGTATACCAATTGAAGTATTTCAGCTAACAGATGCTGCCCTGGATGTGCTCACCAAGTTGTGCCAAGAAATCTGGAGAACAACCACCTGACCAACTGACTGGAAGAGATCTATATTTGTTCCCATTCCAAAGAAGGGTGACCCAACAGAGTGTGGAAACTATAGAACAATATAATTTATTTCACATGCAAGCAAGATTCTACTGAAGATTATCCAAAACCGACTGGAACAGCACATCAGCAGAGAACTGCCAAAGAATGTAAGATAGAATTTCACCATTCTTATCTCCAAGATAAGGATCTCATTTTCTCAAGGACAGACGTATTCTCTTGGCAAGTGATATTCAACAATCTTCTCCAAAACCACAACTCAAAGTCATCAATTCTTCTTCATCATCCTTAGTCACTGTTTAACTTTAAGATTCAAAGAAAATAATTGAAAATATCATGGCCTGAATCAGGTGCATCTCTGTTTTTAAACTGCTATCTTTGCTCTTTAGTTCTCTGGAGACCTCTCTGATGGTATATTTTCTCAATGCAATTTGTCTTTACATTTTTTGACTATTCGTACCAAGAATGTTGATTGTGGACCCAAGTAAAATTAAATCACTGACAACTTCAATCTTCATGTATTTTGATGTTGCCTTTTTGATCAATGGTGAGAATTTTTGTTTTCTTGATGTTGAGAAGCAATCTATATTGAAGGTTCTAGTCCTTGATCTTTTGCAACAAGCTCTTAAAATCCCCCTTACTTTTTTTTTCAGCAAGCAGGGTTGTGTCCTCTACATAATTTAAAGATTCATAAAGTTTTCCTTTCTATCTGAATCTATTTTGGTACAGCCCTATCAAAGTTTAAAAACTGAAAATAGACATGATAATTAACAAGAAAGATATCAAAGTAAAATGTCATTTAAAGGAGAGGAAAAAGGAAAGTCCAAAATGTGTATCAGAGGAGACTTGGGTACTTGCTCTAGACCAAGCCTCTGGAGAAGCCAAGGCAAATTAAAGAAATGATGAAGAGATCTATATGAACAGGAGATTTCAAAGACTGACTTGAGAGTATAAAGTTTTACAAAGAAATTGGTAAAGCCTTGAAGTTAGAAAAGAAAAGAGAAGAAAAGCAGCTTTTCCCAAACTGAAAAAGCCAAAGAAAAAATATTCAAAAATAAGATAAATGTTTCAAAAAATTCAAACCTTGAGTTGCAAATATGAATAATATCATGTTGTTGTTGTTGTTATGTGTCATCAAGTCACCTGCAACTCAGAGTGACCCTATGTATAACAGCTTTGAACTGAGTCAGTCCATCTCATAGAGGATCTTCCTCTCTTGTGCTCTTCCTCTAACCTATCAAGTATGATGTCCATCTCCAATACCATAGGAGAAATATTAAACCATGTAGACAGAAGGAACAGTGAATAAGATAAAATGAATCACTACACCAAAAATAATTGCCTGACATTTGACCATTTTAGCGAGTAGT
>NW_006404899.1:0-2512 GCF_000299155.1 Elephantulus edwardii
AAATCATTGACCGTACAAAAATTCATTATTCACTCTCCAGCCTCATTTCAGTCACCAAGGCCATGTTTTTCAACTACCCATCCTTCTTGGTTTCCAAATTTTGCATTCCATTAAGAATAACAATAATAGCTTTCAACTAGACTGGCATCAGCATCATTTCTAGGTCTGTTGAATTCTTTTTGAAATGTTTGGTAATTTTTTGTCTTAGTCTCTTGCATCTTTAACTCATATTTTTGTTTTAAATATGTAACTAAAAGTACTTTAATGCAGTTATTTAATATTTTTAGTGAACACCATTCTCCTATACAAAGTTATTGCAGATACAGTATTGTGACATTGACAATCTCTGTTTTATTACTTCTCATTTCGGTCCTACAAAGGGAAAGACATTTCTGACTCAACTTTACACTTAAAATGTGTCCCTTCCAGATCTTCTTTTACAGGGATATTGTATGAGAATCCAGCTTTGTGTTCTGCCATGCGTCTAGTAAAACTAGTGTTCATATTCACTCTGGTGCCAAATGTCCTGGAAACCAAGGTTATCTTCAGTGCTCAGCTTGTCTCTTCATGTTCTTTCTTTTACTTAGATTTAAACTTTTATCAACTTTTTATCAAAAAGGATTTTTAGAGCTTTATTGAGAAGTATTAGTTGTTTTCAATGGAAAGATCAGTCAAGTTATTTGGTCTAATTATTGCCTCTAAAAGTCACATGCATTTTTGTCAGCTTTATATAGTTTGTTTTTCACATGTTATCATATTTGGAAAAAAATACTTAGAGGACAGGAAAACACTGATATCCTCTAACATTCCTATTAAGCCTATTAAGAAGTCAATGTATATAGGAACAATTCAAGTGTCATCTCACCCTTATTCTTTCCCTGTTCCAGCATTTTTTTTATGGCTGAAGTGTGGCAGTGGGAACTGGATGAAGGAGGATTTAATTCTCTAGTGTAGCAGACTCTGTAAGCAAACCATTCTCAGGAACCTTGACGACCTTCTAACCCTTTACAGTTCTAGGCCTTTAAGATCTTCTGTCTTTAAGATGTTCTGACTTTATTCCTAAGACAAATCCTCACTCTGGGAAGGACACCAAAAATCCATTTTTTACATACACATTCTTTCTTTCTGCCTTTATCTCTTTCTTACACACACACACACACTCACACACAAAGAAAAGAGTGTGAAAGAGAGAGATTCTAGTGACTATAATATTTAGTTACAGTCTTAAATAACAATAATACATCCAAAACATTATAAACAATAAAACAAAAACACTGACCTCAAATTCATTCTGACTCTGATGGCCTTGATGATAGAGTTTTATTGTCAACTCAAAGGTGAGCAGTTCTAGTCCACCAGCTACTCCACAGGGTAAAGCTGGGCAATATTCCCTCATGTGATTTACAGCCTCTGAAAACCTGCTGGAGAGTCAGCAATGAGTCATTTCTGATGACAGACTCAATGGCAGTGAGGTTGAGGTAGAGGGCAGAGTAGAACTGTGCCAACGGGTGTGTAGTGCCATGGATGTGTACAGAAGCAGACTGCCACTTACTCTCCTGAAGACCAGCTTGCGGATTTCAACCACTGGACTTGCAGTTAACAAGTGGGCATTTTAACCACTTTACCACCACAGTTTCTATTGGAAGTCTTAAGTAATAACTACCATATAACAAGTAATTTTCCATGCAACATTGTCTTTAACAAAAACGTATTGCCATGGGAAAGTCTGCTGTTAGGGACCTCTCCAAAGCACTGAAGAGCCATGGTGTCTCTCTGGAGACTAAGGTGCATCTGATACAGGCCATGGTCTTTGCAATCACTTGTTATGCATCAGAGAGTTGGACAGTGACTAAGGAGGGTCGAAGGAGAATTGATGCCTTTGAGCTGTGGTGCTAGACAAGAGTATTGAGAATACCACGGACTGCTAGGAAAGCAAACAGATTCATCCTGGAAAGGGTCAAACCGGGCGGCTCCTTGGAGGCAAGGATTCTGAGGCTCCATTTAACATACTTTGGACATGTTGTAAGGAGAGACCGGTCCTTGGAGAGGGACATCATGTTTGGGAGGGTGGAGGGGATGCGCAGGAGGGGAAGGCACTCTATGAGGTGGATTGATTCCGTTACTGGGGTAATTGGGAAAGGAGTGTCAGAGACTGTGAGATTGGCACAGGACAGACAGGGTTTAGGGCTGTTGTACATAGGGTTGCTATGAGTCGCAAGCAACTCGACGGGACATAACAACAATGTATATGTATGAGTGTACCGCAGTTTGATGGAATCTCTGGCCACAAATGCTTCAACACTCTACTAACAAATTAGTGGTTTATCCTTACTTAGAGGAGTTTTGAAAGATGGGCCTGGTGATCTCCTTCTGAAAGAGCACAGATTTGAAAGTCTTTGGCAGAAGTTCTCCTCTGCATACACGGGGTCACCGTGAGCTAGGTTGGACTTCAAGGCAACTGACGGTAACTGTAGTTTGACCAGTGCTTGGTTTTTAGCCCATCAAGCTGCTT
>NW_006404900.1:0-1033 GCF_000299155.1 Elephantulus edwardii
CACCTTCTAAACAAAAATCAATCACTTTGGCAGGCATTCTCCAGAATCCACCCAATTCTTTTTGAAATCATTCTCCCAGGAGGTGAACTGCTCTGTGCGCAGGCGGAGGTGGGTGGGTGGGGTGTGCACACCGCAGCTGGTTAGTCCAGGCAAATGAGTTGACAATCCACCCTGGTTGATCCTTGCATGATTAATAAGGAAGCCTCTGGCCAGGGTGGGGACAGATAACCTCATTCGCAACAACCTTGCTCTACTGCTGTTGTTGTTGTTAGGTGCCACCGACTTAACTCCAACTCACAGCAACCCTACGAACAACAGGTCTGAGCCTTGCCCCGTCCCGGCACCGTCCTCACAATCCTGAGCCCCAAGTTACGGTCATTCATCAGCCCACTTTCTTGAGGCTCTCTCTCCCTTCCCCTGACCTCCACCTGAACCACCATAATGTCTTTTTCCAAGAACTTCCCCTCCTTCTTACAATATGTCCAAAGTTTGTGAGACAATCAAACAGTAGCATGAAAGACAGGAAAAAGATAGAAATTATAAATTATGTTATCATACTTGTATTTACAACCCACAACTTCAGCATCAGCAGTCAGGAAATCAAAAGACATGCTTCTCTGCAGTCTGGGACTGCTCCAAAATGCTGAAGTGCAACAGTGTCAGTTTAAAGACTAAGGTGCATCTGATTCAAGTCATGTTCTTTTCCATTACTTGCTATACCTCTGAGAGTTGTTGTTGTTGTTGTTGTTGTTATGTGCCATCAAGTTGACTCCAACTCATAGTGATGCAACGTATGACAGCTCTAAACCCTGCTCTGTCCTGAGCCATTTTCATTGTCTCTGACACACCTATTCCCACTACCCCAGTCACTGAGTCAATCCATCTCATCCAGTGTCTTCCTGTCCTGCGCCGTCCCTCCACCCTCCCAAGCATGACGCCCTTCTCCAAGGACTGGTCGCTCCTTGCAACATGTCCAAAGTATGTCAGACGGAACTTCAGAATCCTTGCCTCCAAGGAGCAGCCTGATTTTTTT
>NW_006404900.1:3218-3792 GCF_000299155.1 Elephantulus edwardii
TCACTCAGCATAATGTTCTCCAGAGTCAACCATTTTGAATAATATTGCATGAGTTCCTTGTTTTTTAATGCGAGCAGCCTGATTTTATCCCTTCCAGGATGAACCTGTTTGTTCTCCTAGCAGTCCATGGTATAAATGACAGAAGAAGAATCGAGGCCTTTGGGTTGTGATTCTGGAGAAGCACCATCTGGTGGGCTGCCAAAAGCACAAAAATGTCTCGGAAAGAGTGAAGTCAGGGTTTTCTCTAGAGGAAAGGATGGTGGAACTTGGTCTCACATACTTTGAGCACGTTGCTAGGAGGGGCCGGTCTTTGGAGAAAGACATCATGTGTGGTAATGTGGAGGGTCAGGGAAGAAGAGGAAGACCCTCAATGAAATGGACTGTCATGGTGACTGTAACAGTGGGCTCTAGTGTGGTAGAGACGATGAGGACGGCACAACATAGGGCAGGTTTCAGACCGATGTTCACAGGGTCACTACGAATCAATGGTTGCATTTTCTCCAAGACAGATTTATTTGTAATTTTGACCATCTGTGGGATATTCAGTACACTTCTCCAACACCAAGATTCAAAC
>NW_006404901.1:0-712 GCF_000299155.1 Elephantulus edwardii
CGCTATGAGTCGCAAGCGACTTGATGGCACACAACAACAACAACAACATTGGTTTGCTTACAAAGTTCATATACATTGTGTTTCACAGTATTCTTTATTCACATTGTGTTTCATACGATCATTCATTCCCATTTATTATATTGGGTTTGTTAAAAAAATATTTTATACTGGTTAACTTACAAAATTTATATACATTATGTCTCACACTAGATCTTTCCCATTTTCTTTATCCACCCTTCCATCCCCCAATCAAATTTTGCAACTCTGTGATTAAGGGCCCCCCACCCACCCATCTTCACCCTTCTGTTGCCATTGGTTCCTTACAAACATTCTACAATGATGGCCTTATACAGTATTTGTCTTTATGGGACTGAGTTATCTCACATAGCATAAAGCTCTGCAGTCCCTACAAACTTAGGTAGTAATTTACAAAATCATTGCTCCTGAGTGCTGCATAATATTCCATCATATGAATGTACCATAATTTCTCAATCTATTTGTGATTGGACACTTGGGCTCTTTCCATGTTCTTGCAAAGGTGAATGATGATGCTATGAACATTTTTGTACAAGTCTCCATTTGTACCTCAGTTCTCATTTTCTCAGGGTATACTCCAAGGAGCGCAAAGAAGCCAAAGCACAGGGAAGAATTCAAGATACTAAAGAGTTGAATAGAAGATTTCAAAAGGCAGCACGGGATGACAAAGCTAAAT
>NW_006404901.1:2832-3364 GCF_000299155.1 Elephantulus edwardii
TTGTACACAGCTTTAGTTTGCTTGACTCCATAGTCAACAATCTTGGCACCAGCAGCCAGGAAATTAAAAGGCGCATTGCCATGGGGAAAGTCTGCTGTTAGGGACCTCTCCAAAGTGCTGAAGGAAAATTATCAGAAGTGCTTTGCTCATTCAGGGTCTCTTTCCTCTCCAAATAAACTTGACAATTTCCCTTTCAATGTCTTTGAAAAATAAATTTGATATCTGTATTGGGATTGTGTTGAACATGCGGATTGCTTTTGGTAAGATTGTCATTTTCACAATACTGAGTCTTCCTATCCATGAACAGGGCACATTTTCCCCATTTCTTTAGGTCTTTCATTGTGTCTTGTAGAAATGTTCTGTAGTTTTCTTTGTATAGGTCTTTAATTACTCTAGGTTCATTCCCAAGTATCTCAATTTGTGGTTGGCTATTGTAAATGGCCAAGTGGTTGTTCTCCAGATTTCTTGGCACAGCTTGGTGAGCACATCCAGGGCAACATCTGTTATCTGAAATACTTCAATTGGTATACCA
>NW_006404902.1:0-501 GCF_000299155.1 Elephantulus edwardii
TTGTCACCTTTATACTAAAGAATTTCATCTCCTTTTCCTATATCTTCTTGTTTGTGTGTACCATAATTTTATTTTAGTACATTTTTTAATAAACTTGCAGTAACTTCCTTTTTCATATGAAGATTAAAAAGTTCTTTAATATTGATCTTTGCTACTTCTTTAGTTATTTTTTATTTCGTTATATTTTTAACCAAAGGAAGAATTGTATATGTTACTGAAATTCATAGCATAAGGAGGGGAGGGATGATGTATATTGCATTGAAACAGATGAGGGAGAGAACCATTTAAAAGGGATATATAAATGGATATTCTTGTCATTATAGAATTCTAGAGTGAAGGCTGCAGAGTGGAGTGGACTTGTGGGGGAGGGATTGCATATCAATGAGAGAGTTTGTCTTTTTCTTTTTTGGGGGGGTGAATTGAGGGGGAGAGGGTGGGCAGGGAGAAAAGTGCAACAATGAATGACTGGAAATCCTAAGTCTCTGTAAACTTTCATTTAAA
>NW_006404902.1:1725-2405 GCF_000299155.1 Elephantulus edwardii
TCCTCCAGGGTCACCCATTTTGTATAATATTTCAAGAGTTCTTTCTTTTTCAATGCAGTGTAGTATTCCATTGTGTGAATATACTAGAGCTGCTTTATCCCTTCATTTGTTGATGGGCTCTTGGGTTGTTTCCAACTCTTTCCTATTGTGAACAAAGCCACAATAAACATGGGTATGCATATATCTACTTGGGTGGCAGTTAGGGTTTCTATAGCGTATATTCCCAGTAGTGAAATTGCAGGGTCAAATGGTATTTCTATCTCCAACTTTTTGAGAAAACACCATTCTGCCTTCAATAGTATCATATCTGACACACTCAATCCCACCATTACACCCAATGTGTCAATCCCTCTCATTGAAGGTATTCCTCTTCTTTGATGACCCTCCACCTTTTCCAAGGACTGGCCTTTCTTAACAACATGCCCACATTATGTGAGCTGAAGTTTTACTGTCCTTGCTTCCAGGGAGTACCTTGGCTTTATCTTTCTCAAGACTTTCTTATTTGTCCTTTTGGCAGTCTATGAGATATTCAGCACTCTTCTCCAGCACCACAATTAAAAAGACATTGATTCTTCCTCTGTTATCCTCATTCATTGACCAACTTTCAGATGCATAGTAAGTGTTGAAAAGACCATGGCTTGAAACAGGTGCACCTTAAATTTAAAATTAGCATCTTTGCT
>NW_006404903.1:0-545 GCF_000299155.1 Elephantulus edwardii
ATTAAAAAAAAAACACCTGCCGTTGGTCTGGCAATGTCATTCTTAATTCACTAGGCCACCAGAGCTCCCTTTAATATTGAATAGATATTTGGAAACATTGTGGAAACACTGACAATCCTTGTAATTTGTCAATTGTCTATAATGATCATTCTATTTAAGAAAGTTAAGTCCATGTCTTTAGAGATAATTGGGGGGAAAAAAGAAGGGAAAAAAATAAAATGTTGCAAGCAACAAATGTGGGCCAGGTTGTGGAGAAACTGAAACCCTTACTCACTGTTGGTGGGAGTGTAAAATGGTGCAACCACTGTGGAAGGCAGTATGGCGCTTTCTCAAAAAGTTACAAATAGACATACCTTTTGACCCAGCAATTCCACTACAGGGAATACACCCCAAAGGGACCATAACCACCATCCAAGCAGATATATGCACACCCATGTTTATTGTGGCTTTGTTCACAATAGCAAGGAGTGGGAAACAACCTAAGTTCCCATCAACAAACAAATGGGTAGAGAAACTGTGGTATATCCACACAATGGAATACTATG
>NW_006404903.1:991-2550 GCF_000299155.1 Elephantulus edwardii
GTAAACAATGGAGAGGAGATGCATATTAAACAGGATTATCACTGAATTATTATTTCATGAGACCTTATATCATTCTCTTTTTTGTTTTGTTTTGTTTTAATCTTTCTTATGTTTTGCTAACATGGGTTTTATTCTCGCTGGGCAACATGGGCAACTCTGGAAGAAGACAAGGGGTTTCTGACCTTGCTGGACCATTGGTTACAGTCTTAAAATATGTAACAGAATTAAATAATCTCTGAAACATTTTTTTTATTTACCAGGGGATTTTGTACACTTTCTTAAGAAAAATATCAAATAATTTGCTCATCTGAGCTTATGAAGAAGATCTGTCTCTATTAGATGTACTCCCTAGAATTAAAGAGACTAAAAGAGACAAAAAATGCTTCATAAGTACCCAAAACCATATGATTTCTTTTGTAAATTCTGTTAACAGTCCTTTATGTAGATTTTTTTAAGTGAGATTCCTTTTTTTGCAGGCAAGCTGAGAGGTTCAATAGCTTGTCTGCAAGATTAAGAATACCCATTGGACCATAATTCTTGGAAACCAAAATGTAAAAGTTGGAAATAACAAGGAAGGAATGGTAGTCAGGAAGTATGGACTTGGTGACAGAAATGAAATGGTATATAAACATGATTGAATTTTGTGCAATGATTTATTCATAGCAAATATATTTTTTTAAAAGAAACACAAATAATGACTTTACACATAGACCTCACAAGAATCAGACCGGCTGTTTGTGTGGAAAGAATCACAGGAGATGCACAATATCAGGAATCAGAACCAGATCAGGTTCCAACTATGGTCCATTAACTACACATGTAAAAGTTCAAATTGAAGCTAAAGAGGATCAAAACAAATCCACAACAAGCAAAATAGGATCTAAAGTCTATCCCACCTGAATTAAAAAATCATCTTAAGAACAGGTTTGAAACATTGTTCACCAGTGATCAAAGAACAGAGGAGCTGTGGGATGAAATCTGGAATATCATCCATGAAGAGAGTAAAAGATCATTACAAAGACAAAAGAAAAATAAAAAGCAAAAATGAATGTCAGAAGAAACTATGAAAACTGCATTAGAGCACTGGGAAGCCAAAACAAAGAGGAGAGATGCTAAAGGAAAAGAGCTGAACAGAAGCTCAAAGGGCAGCTCAAGACAAAGCAAGGTATTATCACAAAATGTTCAAAGATCTAGAGTCAGAGAATAAAAAAGGAAGAATTCACTCAGCATTTGTCAAACTGGAAAACAAATTCAAGCCTTGAATTATAATATTGAAGATAGCATGTGGAAAATCTTGAATGGTGCAAGAAGCTATTAAAAGATGATAGAAGGAATACTCAGATACACTACCAAAAAGAATTGTTAAACATTGAAAAATTTTAGGAAGCACCATAGGAACAAGACACAATAGTAACAAAAGAAGAAGTTCAAGCTGCACCGAAGATACTGAAAATTACTAATGCCTCAGGAATAGATGGATGTCAAGTGCACTCTAGTGCAATTTTCATAGTCTCTTCTGATATCCATTTTGGTCTTCCTCTTCTGTCTTTGTGATGACT
>NW_006404904.1:0-2557 GCF_000299155.1 Elephantulus edwardii
AGTGAGTGTCAATCCATCTTGTAGAGACCTTTTCTAGCAAGGTATTTTTCCCAAGGCCTGATATCTTCTAACATGCCCCAAATATGTGAGACCCAACTTTCACCATCCTTGTCTCTAAGGAGCAACTTTGGCTGCACCTCCTTCAGGACTTGTTCTTTTGGCTGTCCAGGCCAAGACCACAATTCAAAGGTATTCAGTCTCTTGTTTTTAAAATTCATTTCAAATGCATAGGAAGAAATTGCTTCATGGTGCCACAGTGGTTAAGCTCCACTACAAAGCAAAATATTGGCAGTTTGAATTCACAAGTCACTCTGCAAAGTAAATTTGGCCATCTGTTCCTGTACAGATTAACAGCTTTAAGATCCCTAATGGACAATTCTGTTGATACTGATGTATTGGTGAAGATAGTGGCTCAGTGGGATCTTTAGCACTGACTAGTTCTTAGCACAGGCCCAAGGACCCAAAGACACCAGGTGGAGACTGCCTTCTTTCCTTCCTCGCTCCCAGACCTCTAATCCTTGCATTAGGGCCCTTCCAGGGGCCAGAGCTGCCATTGTCATTGCCAGCAAACCTCTGCATCCCAGGCAGGGTATCACCTGCCTTTCTCATTGTCTGCAAGGATTTCATGAGAAATCTGAATACTGCATGGTTTAAAATCAGGAAGGGTGTGCATCAGAGTTGTATATTTTCTCATACCTATTCAATCTGTATGCTGAGAAAATAATTCACTAAACCAGACTTGGGAAGAATAATGTGGCATCAGTATCTAAGTGGAGAGGTACACGGTTTGAATCCACCAGATGCTCTGCTCTAGAGGTGGGACAATCTCCTCCTGTACCAGTCAGTTCCAAGCTGATGGCACACACACACAAAATAATAAAATAAATAAATTTTTTAAAGTATCTATGAAGTAGAATATGACATCAGGATCAGAGAAGACTCATTAACATTCTGCATTATGCAAATAACATGTTTGCTAAAAGTGAGTAGGATATGAAATGCTTGCTGCAGAAGACCAAGGATTACAGCCTTCAGCATGGATTACACCTCAACATTGAGAAAACAAAGATCTTCACACAGGACGAAAAGTCAACTTTATGATAGATGGAGAAAGGATTGAAACGGTCGATGATTTCATCTTCCTTGGATCAACAATCAACACCCTTGGTACCAGCAGTCAGGAAATCAGGAGACATTTTATTGGGCAAGTCTGTTGTCAGGGATTTCCCCAAAATGCTGCAAAGCAATGATGCCAGTTTGAAGATTAAGGTGTGTCTTATTCAGGCTGTGTTCTTTTTAATTATCTGGTACACATCAGAGAGCTGAAATGGGTAATGAAGAATTGATGCCTTTGAGCTGTGGTTCTGGAAAAGAGTGCTGGATATCCCATGGACCGCCAAAAGAACAACAGATATGTCTTGGAAACAGTGCGACCAGAGTGCTCCTTGAAGGCAAAGTTGGTGAACTTTCATTTCTCATACTTTGTACATGTAGCTAGACAAGCCTATTCTTTGGAAAGGGACACCATGCATAGAAAAGTGGAGGGTCAGCGAAGGAGAGGAGGACCCCAACGAGACAGATAGACACAGAGGCTTCAGCAATGGGCTCTAGTGTATCAGAGATGATGAGGATGGCACAGGACAAGACAAGGCTCAGATAGGCTGTTCATATTTGATTCAAATGATTTTGAGTCACAACAACAACAGTGACCCTGTTTAATAGGGAACTCTGGAAGGAAGCAGTGCTGCAGTCTCAAAGTTGCATGGTATAAATCCACCAGTGACTCTGTGGGAGAAGGATGGGCAATCTTATGGGTCAAATAACAACCTTATTTAATAAGGTCTTTATAAAGTTGTAATTGTTTTATAGAAAGGGTTCTTCATCTTTGTCAGTATTCTGTTAGAACCTAAAAAGTTAAATTATTTATTCCATAGTATGGATTGCATTTCAATGCCAAGAAAACAAAAATTCTTATTACCAGACCATGATGGATGGAGAGGGGGTTGAAACTGTCAACAGCTTCATCTTGTTTGGATCCACCATTAACACCCTTGATACCAGCAGTCAAGAAATAAGGAGACACCTTGCACTGGGAAAATTTGCATTTAGAGATCTCTTCAAATTATTGAGGAGTAGTGATGTCAGTTTGAGGACTAAGGTGCATCTGATTCAGGTCATAGTCTTTCTGGTGACTTGCTATGCATCTTAGAGCTGGATAATGAGTAAGGATGACAGAAAAAATAATTGACACCTTTGAGCTGTGGTGTTGAAGAAGAGTTCTGAACATCCCATGGACGAACGAACAGATAACGTGTTGGAGAGGGTGCAACCAGAGTGCTCTTTGGAGGCAAGAATGATGAGGCTTTGCCTCACATACTTTGGACATGTTGCTAAGCAGGGGTTATTCCTTGGAGAAAGATATCATGCTGGGAAGGGTGGAGTGTTGGCGAAGGAGAGGAAGACCCTCAACCACCTGTATTGACACTGTGACTGCTGAAATGGACTCTTGTGTGTCAGCAGTGTGAGATAGTCCAGGATATAACAGTGTTCGGATCTT
>NW_006404905.1:0-1383 GCF_000299155.1 Elephantulus edwardii
GTGTGGGAGATGACACGCGGGAGGTGGCTCGTGCCCACCAGCCACCATGTGGAAGATGGCACACGCCCAGCGGCCACCCGCGCCCACCAGCTGCCCACGCACGAGATGACATGCGCCTGCTGAGAGATGACGCATACCTGTCAGCCGCCAGTGTTGGAGATGATACTTGGGAGATGGCTCACGCCCACCAGCCACCCACATGGAAGATGGCATGCGCCCGGCAGCCACCCGTGCGAGGAGATAGCGCACGCCCGCCAGTGTGGGAGATGGCATACACCCGCTGGCCGCCCCATGCTGGGGGATGGTGCGCACTCGCTGGCTGCCTGTGCACGAGATGACGTGAACACTCCAAGAGATGATGCACACCTGCTGAGAGATGATGCGAGCCCTCCAGTCGCCCACGTGCGAGATGACCAGCTGCCCGCGCTGGGGGATGACGCGCACCCACCCCCACGGCTGCCCACACACAAGATGATACGTACCCGCCGTCCGCCCGTGTGGGAGATGACACGTGGGAGATGGCGAGCGCCTGCCAGTCACCTGCACTGGAGGATGGTGCGCACCCTCCGGCCGCCCGCAGGGAAGAGATGACGCGCCCTCGCCACCCGTGGGGGGGACGTGTGCCCCACCACCTGCAGGTTTGGGTTTCCTTGGAAAGCAAAGAAGATGATCACCTATACAATGGATTGTTGAAAGTCACTTTGAGTTGTCTACTTGATGACACTTAACAGTGGAAGCATGTCCAAGAGGACCAACATCCTAAATGCACCACATATTTTGATCTGTTGAATGAATGCTTCTGCCAAAAGATGTTTAGACCTGGGGGGGGGAGCCTGTTCACAATTTTCTGGTTCCCTGTGCCATTTATAAAGGGGGAGGGAAGTGACACCTACTTCAAATTATAGTATGACCACTTATGGGGGGGTGTGAAAGTGGTGGTGCTGGAATTGGAGACGCTGTCCCTGGCCACACACTCCTCAGTCAGGTGAGGGGACCAGATTAGTGTGGGGGCAATTAGAGGGGAGTGTACCAGCCAGCCCATGGTGGGTGTTGCCCTGCTCGGGACGGGCTGCCTTCAGCCCTCGGCTCGGGGCGAGCCATCACGGCCCTCTGCCCAGGGCGGGCTGTCTTCGGCCCTTGGCTCGGGGCAAGCCATCATGGCCCTCAGGGTGAGCTCCTCAGTCCCCAGATCGTGCCATCTGACCCTGGGTAGGAAAAAACAAATGCCTAGAGTATCCAGAGAATTTTATCTAGGCTACTTTCTGCCACCCTCTCCCCCAGTAAACCTGAAAGCAACACCCCCAAAACCCCTCTATTTGTAACTCACAAGTTTGTTCTCTCTAGGTTTGCTCCCTTTCCTACAGGTAACCTTACCACTGAGTT
>NW_006404905.1:1898-2546 GCF_000299155.1 Elephantulus edwardii
TAACTGCATTCCTGCCCATCCTCACCCTTTTGCCCCCAACACTCACCTCCTTATACCCCCAATTTGTTTTTTCCCAATTAAAAAAAAAGGAAGGGAAAAAAAATCAGGAAGGGGGTCCGTCAGGGATGTATTCTGTCTCCATACCTTTTCAATCTGTATGCAGAACAGATCATCTGAGACGCTGGGCTGTACGAAGAGGATTGTGGCATGAGGATTGGTGGAAGAGTCATCAACAACCTGCGTTATGCAGATGACACAACCCTACTTGCTGAAACTGAGAAGGACCTAAAGCGCTTGCTACAGAAGGTCAAGGACTGCAGCCTCCTATATGGATTGAAGCTCAACATCAAGAAAACAGATTGTCACCACTGGGCCTATTGGCAGCATCAGTATGGATGGTGATGAGATTGAGATAGTTAACAGTTTTAGTTTGCTTGTCTCCACAATCAGCACTCTTGGTAACAGCATCCAGGAAATCAAGAGATGAATTGTATTGGGAAAGTCAGCTGTGAGGGACCTCTCAAGAGTCCTAAAGAGCAATGATGTCAGGCTGGAGACTAAGGTGTGCCTGATCTGGGCTATAGTCTTCTCAATTACGTGCTATGCATCAGAGAGTTGGACAGTGAATAGGGTTGATAGAGAATTGAT
>NW_006404906.1:0-820 GCF_000299155.1 Elephantulus edwardii
CGATTGGCACAGGACAGGGCAGAGTTTAGGGCTGTTGTACATAGGGTCGCTATGAGTCACAAGCGACTCGACGGCACATAACAACAACAACAACATGTTGAAGAAATTCCCTCTAATCTTATTTTCTTGAGTGTTTTAATCAGGAAAGGGTGCTGGATTTTGTCAAAGGCCTTTTCTGCATCAGTTGATAGGATCTTGTGGTTCTTGTTCTTTGCTTTGTGATGAATGACATTGATGGTTTTTCTTATGTTGAACCATCCTTTCATACCTCTTATCAATCCCACTTGGTCATGAGGAATTATTTCTTTGATGTATCATTGGATTCTTTTGGCCAAGATTTTATTTAGGATTTTTGCATCTATGTTCTTGAGAGGTAATGGCCTATAGTTTTCTATTTTGGTGGTGTCTTTACCTGGTTTCAGTATCAAAGGTATGTTTGCTTCATAGAATGAGCCTGGGAGAATTCCATATTTTTTATTTTCTGAAATAGTTTATGTAGGATTGGTGACAGTTCTTCTGTGAAAGTTTGATACAATTCCCTTTTAAAGTCATCTGGTCCAGGACTTTTTTTGGCTGGAAGTTGTTTTATTACCTTTTCAATTTCTTCTTTTGTAATGGGTCAGTTCAGGTATTCAATTTCGGTTGGTATCAGTTTAGGTACGTTGTGAATTTCTAAGTATTTGTCATTTCCTCTAGGTTTTCATATTTGTTTGAGTATAATTTTTCATAATACTGCAGTATTAACCTTTTTATTTTAGTTGTTTCTGTTGTGACGTTGCCCATTTCATCTCTTATTCGGTTTATTTGTGTCTTTTCCTTT
>NW_006404906.1:1220-2498 GCF_000299155.1 Elephantulus edwardii
GTCCTTTTGTTATTAATTTCTAATTTTGTAGCACTGTGATCTGAGAAAATTATTTGTGTTATTTGAATTTATTGATTATTGATGCTTGCCTTGTGAACTAAAATATTTTCTATTCTGGAGAATGTTTCATGTGCACACTGGAGAATACTGTGCTTTTTGGGGGTGCATTAGTCTATAAATATGTATGAGGTCGAGTTGGTTTATTTTGCGCTTTAATTCTTGAGCATCTTCGTTGAGTTTTTTCCTGGTAGTTTTTTTTCTTTTCTCTTGACAGTGGTGTATTGAAGCCTCCAACTGCTATAGTATTGTTGTCTATTTCCTTTTTTCAGCTTTGTTAATGTTTGTTTTATACTGCTTTGTGTGTCTTCGGGAGTGGTGCGATGATGCCTTTTTGTGAGGCTGCACCAGGACCCCCCCAGACCCCAGCCCTGAGGCTCCCTTTCTGCCCTCTACAAAGGAGATTGATGGAGATTGCTGTGGTCATGCTCTCCTCCAAGGCTGTTTAGGAATCTTCTCCCTTCACCATTTTAATTTCCCCCCCCTTATCTCTAAAATGAACATAAAACTTGTACTCTTAAAGTTCCAGGGATGAAGAATATAAAAATTTAGTCAAGAAAATAAATGTACATGTGTACACAGAAAGAGCCCTGGTGGCTCTTGGGCTACATGTTGGTCTGCTAACTAATGATTCATGGTTCAAATCTACCATCTGAACCTTGGGAGGAAGATGACGCAGTCCATTCTAATTAAGAGTTACAAACCGATGAAGTATTGCCTTGAGTCACATGGTCTTAACGGGGTGTGTTTGCTCTTGCTACAGTTTTCCAGGTTACTTCGTGTCAGTGTATTTCACGTGTCCTACCAACCACCTTGTGAGGAAAACAAGGGAGCTATAGCCCGGTTTGACTCTTAAGAAGCTGACATTTTAATGTGTGTGATTTAAAAGAACTCAGATCTAAGTATTTTGATGTCAGGTTTCAGCTGTCATCCTCTTAAACAAGGCCCCCCTTTTTTTAACCCACAATTAGAAAACAGAATAAAGCATGTAAAAAGTATGATAAAAAAATTTTATACTTCTTTCCTGTACTAAATTGTATTTCTGTTTTCTTATTTTCATGTTTGTATACTTGCTGATGTCTGCCCATGTTTAAGTGATGCTATTTTAGATTTCCTCCTTGGTTGTCTTATCTCTTTTTAAAAAAATTTATTTATTTTTCATTTCAATGAACATCTACAGAGATTTTGGAATTCCATTCATTCATTGTTGCAACCTTCTCC
>NW_006404907.1:0-513 GCF_000299155.1 Elephantulus edwardii
AACAACAACAACATTAAAATGTAAGAGAGATTGTCATGTCCGTGGCCACATTGCTTCCATCAAAGCATCTCAATCCACAGAAGCAGCACTGACTAATGATAAATGTTTCTTTCACTGCACCCATCTCATGGACCCAGAGCTCTCATGAACTGTTTATATACAACAAATAGATCATAGTAGAGATCTGACCCTACAGTGTGTTCAAGGACTGAGCACAGCTGGCCATCAAAGGATCCTCCTCACTGGGAATAGTAAGAGGAGGGAGGAAGTTACATATGTTTCCCTGCAACTCTGTCCCAGCAATCAGAGAATGATGCTGATGAGTGCTAGAGAAGTGGTTTCCAACCTCACCCTTAAGGATAGTCCAGGGGAGAAGGTGAACACTTGAAATATGCAATCAGAGAGAAGTTATTTAGTTGTCCGTCAAGGATGTATTTTGTCTCCATACCTTTTCAATCTGTATGCAGAACAGATCATCTGAGATGCTGGGCTGTACGAGGAGGAATGTGGCAT
>NW_006404907.1:1163-2626 GCF_000299155.1 Elephantulus edwardii
TGGTGCTGGAGAAGAGTGTTGAATATACCATGGACTGCTAGGAGAACAAATAGGTTTGTCCTGGAGAGGGTGAAGCCAGAATGTTCCCTGGAGTCAAGGACTCAAGCTTCGTCTGACATACTTTGGGCATGTTGCAAGGAGGGACTGGTCCTTGGAGAAGGACATCCTGTTTGGGAGAGTGGGGGGACGGCGCAAGAGAGGAAGAGCCTCGATGAGATGGATCGATTCTGTGAGTGGAGTGGTGGGAGTGAAAGTGTTTGAGACAGCGAAGTTGGCACAGAATAGAACGGCATTTAGGGCTTTTATAGGGTCACTTTGAGTCGCAAACATCTCAATGGCACATAATAACAACAGAGGAAAGGAACCCTGGTAGCAAAATGGTTCAAATGCTTGGCTGTTAACCTCAAGGTTAGCAGTTCATCCCTACCAGAAGCACCCCTGGACCGAAATGAGGCCATCTGATTTATAAAGATTTAGTCTTGGAAACCCTTGCAGGCAGGTCTATGATTCTGGAACCCCTCGTTGCTCATAGCAGAGCCTGGTCTCAGAAACAGCTAATGTTCTTGCCTTAAACTATTTTTGTCATTACTGTTCCAGGGCTTTCAGCTTCCAGAAAAGAGAGATTTAATTTAAATTTCCCTCCTATTCTCAAAATACCATGGATCCAGGAAGTCTTGGCCTCCTGAAAATAGAGCCCAAAGCCCCTTGCTTCCAGTGCCTCTTGTCCCGCCCTCCCCCATCCTTAGTGTCTGAGCTTCCCTGCGACACTCCTGGGCGTGGACCTGGGCAGACAGGAGAGAAGAGATCCAGACTCCATACTTCTCCAAGAATCTCTTCCCATAGAAATAATTTCACAAATGTGCTTCACAGCAATCCTCATTCAGCCCTTACTGTCAGCCTTTGGACCATCAGCAAAGGACAGGGACTCTATACTTGTTCATTAGCCTTTCTTACCCCAGTATCCCAGAGAGGGAGCCCAGTATCTGTGGGGTTGATGAAAAGAGTTCAACCCAGAGACCTAGAAGTAGCTGAAGAATCCTGTGAAGATTAGGATTCTTAAGAACTCTAATGACATTCTTAAGAGGCAGGAAGATGTGGGTAATTTGGTGCTAGAAACAATATGTGTCAAGTTTTTTTCAGGATGAAAACTGTGCTCCACTGTCAGGAAGGTAAGTCCTGGAAAATCTGACTGTTGTTGTGGTTGTTGTTGAGTGGATTCTGGTTCAGCAAACTTATTTGGCAAAGTGAAATTGCCTAACAGAGTTTCCTTGGCTGTGATCTTGACACAGAGGAGCCCTGGTAGTGCAGTGGTTAAGTACTCGATTGCTAACAGGTCAAGTATGCTTTCATAATGATTACCAGCTACTCTTCTCCCACAGTTCTGTAGCAACACTATGAGTTGCAATTGAGTCTTCGGTAGTAGATTCTGGTTTGGGAATATTGGAGGATTTTTTTTTCTATAA
>NW_006404908.1:0-997 GCF_000299155.1 Elephantulus edwardii
CAGTGCGATTGGCACAGGACAGAGCGGAGTTTAGGGCTGTTGTACATAGGGTCGCTATGAGTCGCAAGCGACTCGACGTCACATAACAACAACAACAACAACAAATATATAAGGATTTTCAAGAAGCTTCTATAAAACAGGAAGATTGAATAGCATTTAAAAAAGATCAAACTAAACTTATTCTTTGTCTATGTGACAAAAGTTTTAAGAGAAAATATGAGACCATAGATTCTCCAGTGACATTTAAATTTTTTTTACATTATTTTTATTGGTTTGCTTACAAAGTTCATGTACATTGTGTTTCACACTATTCTTTACTCATATTACGTTTCATACAATCATTCTCATGTATTATGTTTTATAAAATAAATCACCTTTGGACCTTGTCCATCATTACCCCGTTTTTTCATCCAGATCCTTTCCATTTGCTATCCCCTCTCCACCCACCAAAGTGTGCCACCATGTGGTTTTACCCCTTTCTATCTTTACCCCTTCACTCACTCCCTCCCCACCTTGAGTTCCTGTACATGTTTTACTAGTTATTCTTCTAT
Organism: Elephantulus edwardii; assembly: GCF_000299155.1. Lineage (NCBI taxonomy): Eukaryota > Metazoa > Chordata > Mammalia > Macroscelidea > Macroscelididae > Elephantulus > Elephantulus edwardii. The sequence continues at coordinate 552 of NW_006404908.1, forward strand.
TTTTACAAAAATGGTCTTAAGAGACCTTAAGAGTCCTTAAGAGACTGCTTTAGTTCACTCAGCATAATGCTCTCCACCCTCTCCAAATTTCAGACTTTTTCAAAATCCTTGTTCCTGAGTGCTGTATAGTATTTCATTGTGTGAATGTACCAAATCAAATGACTTTTTTTAAAAGGAAAAGGATGGGCTAGCCGCAATGCCGCGCCAGCCGTGAAGAGACACGGGAAGAGCAACACTCCGCCAGCCGCCTCGGAACTCCAGAGGAGTGAACACCGTGTGACCCCAGAGGAGCAATGACTACCCGCTACTGTGTGACCCCCCCCAGCAGCCCACGCCTGCACGACTCCCAACAGACAGGGTGCCACTGAATAAACCCCCAGCAGCGCCCAAGTCCCGCCCCCTACCTCTTGGTGGTAGTGTCCAAGCCCTGTGCACCTTTGCCCCCC
>NW_006404908.1:2089-2530 GCF_000299155.1 Elephantulus edwardii
TGCAGAGAAAACAAATGATGCATTAGCGGCACTGGAAAAACAAGAATACACCATTCAAAATATAACGTCCAATGTTTCAGAGGCTGTCAACATGATGGAGGGACATATGAACAGAGTTGATGAGATGGAACACAGAATCAGTGAAATTGAAGACAAAACTGTCACCACTGATGTGCTAAAGCAAAAAGGAGACTCAAAAAAGAAGGAAAAGAAGAAAACCTAAGAATAATGTGGGACACCATCAAGAAAAATAATATGTGCATCATTGGAATCCCAGAAAAGGAAGATGCAAGTAAAGGCACTGAAAAAGTTGTGGAAGAATTACTAGAGGAAAACTTCCCAGGCATAATAAAGAATGAGAGAATTATGTATTCAGGAAGCTCAGCAAACACCATATAGTTAGACCCCCAAAAGAAAAACATCAAGGCATATCATAGTTAA
>NW_006404909.1:0-551 GCF_000299155.1 Elephantulus edwardii
TCCAGCAAAGCATCTGGTGGATTTGAACCCTATACCTCTGAGATTACAGTGCAGCTTTTTGCCAGAAGGCCATCAGAGCACCCTAGAGATTGAGATTTTTAACAGCTTTTGTTTGCTTGGCTTCCACAGTCAACACTCTTGGCACCAGCACCCAGGAAATTAAAGAGATTAAAGTACTCCTGATACAGGCCATGGTCTTTGCAATCAGTTGTTATGCCTCAGAGAGTTGAACAAGGACTAGGGAGGATTGAAGGAGAATTGATGCCTTTGAGCTGTGGTTCTGGAGAAGCGTACTGAATATAATATACCATGGACTGCTAAGAAAATGAACAGATTCATTCTGGAGAGGGTTAAACCAGGCCTCTCCTTGGAGGCAAGGATTCTGAGGCTTTGTCTGACATACTTTGGACATTTTGCAAGGAGGGATCTGCCGAGGGCTGCTCTAGTCGGTAGGGGCTTATAAGTCTGAGGTCTAGGGTCTCGAAGAGGGAACACGAAGGTGGGTAGAAGTTCGGCAAAGGGACGATGAAAGAACACGAGACAAACAGTCA
>NW_006404909.1:1806-2552 GCF_000299155.1 Elephantulus edwardii
GAGAGGAAGGCCCTCTATGAGGTGGTTTGATTCAATGACTAGGGTAATGGGGGTGGGTGTGTGGGAGACAGTGAGATTGGCACAGGATAGAGCAGGGTTTAGGGCTGCTGTGCATAAGGCTGCTATGAGTTACAGGCAACTTTATGGCACATAACAACAACAACAATTGTAAATTCTGTCAATTTATCTCAGAAACGTAAGGCATTTAGGATTTTGAAACTTTGACAGTTTGGAAATTGGCTTCTCAACAAAATTGAACCTTATCTTTTATCAATATTATTTTCAACCTTTTATCAATATTATTCTCTTAACTTTGTCATTTCTTCAGTTACTGCCTTGAATAAAGACAACTACACAGGGTTTATTGCATTGTATTTAAGGTAACCAGGCTGACTGGATAGACTTGTACTTTCTCTGACAATAGCCCTATTGCAAGGATGACCTATATGAAGTTCTTAATGACCTTTGTGGTCCTTTCTTCATGTTTGACTGATGACTCATATCACAACGGCATGCCTCCTTTATAATCTTTGACAAGAGACAGGAGCTATATCGTATCTCTTATTTTTCAGCCTACCAGACATCTTTGGGAGCTCTGGTGGCCTTGTGGCAAGAAGGTGCACTGCAATCCTAAAGGCAAGTGGTTTGAGGCCACGCAGATTAACAGAAAGGGCAACCTAGGTAGAACTATCAAGTATGGAAATACAAAGGAGGAGGAACAGTTGTAAGCAGACCCTAGTGATTGG
>NW_006404910.1:0-2552 GCF_000299155.1 Elephantulus edwardii
TCTTTTAATACTTCCTGGATCATTTAATATTCTGCCTAAAGCATCCTTGATTATAGCAACTCGAGGTTTGAATTTGTTCTTCAGTTCCTTGAGCTTAAAAAATGCTGAACGATTTCGACCCACAGTCTCTCCTCTGTGCCTCCCGACTGTTTCTGGCTCCGCCTTGGGGCTTGTACCTGTAGGTGTGTCAGAAGCTATTGCCATGAGTCGCCACTCTATTGCCCCTGGTGACATATTTTCCTAAAATCAGCCACTGAAATCCCTTTTCCCACTCTTGTCAAAAGTTGAATTGACTACACAACTGAAAAGTAAAAATATAGGAGTCCTTATTAAAAAAACTATAAATTTCAAGATGCTGTTGTTGTGTGCCATCCAGTTGCTTGCAATTCATAGTGAACCTGTGTACAATAGCTCTGGACCCTGCTCTATGCTAAGCCAACCTTATTGTCTCAGACACATCTACTCCATTTCTCTAGTCACTGAATCAATCCACCTTATCAAGGATCTTCCCCTCCTGTGCTGTCCCTCCACCCTCCAAAGCATAATGGTCTAGTCCTTGCAACATGGCCAAAGCATGTCATATGGAGCCTCAGAATCCTTGCCTCCAAGGAGCAGCCTGGTTTCACCCTCTTCAGGATGAACATGTTTATTCCCTTAGCAGTCCATGGTGTATTCAATACTCTTCTCCAGGATCATAGCTCAAAGATATCAGTTTTCCTTCTAGTATCACTAGTCTTTGTACAGTTTTCTGATGCATGGCACATAATTGCAAATCATATTGACTTTTCATTCAATACTAATTTTGTGTGTTAGCATTAATTACATTAATTACCACTGGTTAATGAAATTAATTGATTAGGGTCTAATCAACACTTTCTCTTCAGCTAACTTATCTATTTATTAATTTTTACTCCTTTCCTTCCCATCCTTGGAAACCAGTCAAGAACTATTTTCTTTGTGTGTAAACCTTTCCTTAGCTTTTTCTGATTGTCCTTTTGTGATGGGCTTATGTCACTCAGTATAATTACCATTTTGTTACTTGGTCGGCTCAACTCATAGAGAATTTCTGGACCTGTAAGTACTTTACAAGTATATTTTTTGCCCATGGAGAATATTGTGGGTTCAAATCACATATGTTTTTGGTTATAAGTAGCTAGGCACTTCCACCAAGAAGACTAAGAAAAAGCTTGGAAATGTAAAATAATCTATCCATTAGCAACATTTTTGTTAACCTCTATGAAAGCTTTTATTGTAATGTTCCGTAGAGTGTGAATGGCATCATAGTTAATCCTCCAATGGGTTTTTTATTGTTGTTGTGGTTGTAATGTGCTATCTAGTCACCTGTGATTCATAGCAACCCTATGTACAAGAACCCTAAACTCTGCCTTATCCTGTGCCATCTCACTCTCTCTGACACACCTACCCTCATTACCCCAGTTACTGAGTCAAACTATCTCATTGCGGGTCTTCCTCTCCTTCACTGTCCTTCCACCGTCCCAAGCATCATGTCCCTCTCCAAGGATTGGTCCCACCTTGTAATATGCCCAAAGTATGTCAGATGGAGGCTTAAGAGCTATAATTCATGTAGGTAGAAATTATCTTTCTTCCATAGAGAAGCTGGTGGATTTAAATCTTTTGCCTTTGAGTGAACAGTGCATTACCTTACTCAACTGGCCACCAGAGCCCCCTCCAGGAAAGCTAAGCAATATTAATACATATCCATTATCATAATAATGACAAACAGTAATTATATTATATGAAATCCAGGGTAGTCTCATCTATTAAGATTTGCAGCAACCCTCCCACCAGATTCCCAAGCTATACAGTTTAACAGGAAGAGACTACCCATCTTTCGCTCAATAAGCCATGGTGAATTAAAACCATAGACCTTGCCCAGTCCGCGACCCCGCCGCCAGCTCTGAACTTCGGGACTGGCAAAGTTGGGTGCTACAAATTTGGTCTATGTGTTTTTATCCTTTTGTGTGATTTTTTTGTTTTGTTTTGTTTTTGTTTTTGTTTTCTTTAAGTCCCGGCCCGAGGACCGAAGACCCGAGGGCCCCAAAGGTCAGAGCTGGCGGCGGTGTCATGGACTGGGGCGGGGGAAGCGATATGGTACCTGAAGCCGTGGATCAAAGGTGCAGGGGTGGGTCCCAGTTAGAATATTGAAGATTTAGTTTCTTTTGACTACAAATTGCTGTTTGGCCCTACCACATTGGTTCCACCAACTTAAGCAAAAGGGAAGTACTGTACATCTCGATAGAGTAGTGACATCAAACCAAGAACCAACTATCACCTTAGTTTTCAAAGACTCTTCCACTTCAATGTCTCGAAAGAAGCAGGGTACCTCACTCACCACGCAAGGCCAAAACAAGATATGTACCCCAAAATGACACAGTAACAATGGATTTCATGAAGCTAGAAAGTCTGATGGAACTTTCTGATGCAGAATTTTAAAAAAAGATGATTGAAAGAGTCCATAGAGCAAGAAGATATAACAATATTGAATATCTATGCACCAAATGAAAGACCTGCAAAATGTATAAAACACACAT
>NW_006404911.1:0-570 GCF_000299155.1 Elephantulus edwardii
CAATCTCTTCACCATCCATCCTGATGCTGCCAATTGGTCCAGTGGTGAGAATCTTTGTCTTCTTGACATTGAGCCTCAATCCATATTGAAGGATGAAGTCCCGTCAATTTGAGAACTAAGGTGTATCTAATTCAGGCCAAAGTCCTTTTGATCACTTGCTATGTTTCTGAGAGCTGGACAATGAATAATGAATAAGGATGACAGAAAAAGAATTGATGCCTTTGAGCTCTGATGTTCAAGAGGAAAACTGAACATCCCATGAAAGGCCAAGAAAACAAATATATGTTTTGGAGAGGGTGCAGCCTTCTTTGGAGGCAAGAATAATGAGGCTTTGTCTCACATACTTTGGGCATGTTGGTAGGAGGGGCTATTCCTTGGAGAGGGACATGATGCTAGCAAGGGTGGAGGGTCAGCAAAGGAGAGGAAGACCCTCAACCAGGTGGGCTGGCACAATGACTGCCAAAACGGGCTTTTGTGTGTCAGGAAGTGTGAGGATAGCCCAGAGGGAACAGGGTTCAGATCTTTTGTTCATAGGGTTGCTATGAGTAATCTTTGTCATCTTTGACAGAA
>NW_006404911.1:2700-3599 GCF_000299155.1 Elephantulus edwardii
AGTAATAAGTGTGTTGATTATGGAGCCAAACTAAAGCTGTTAACAATCTTATTATCTTCACCATCTATCATGTTGATACTGCTAATTGGTCCACTGGTGAGAATATGGTTTTTTTTCTTCTTTTTCCTCAGTTTCAGCAAGCAGGGCTGTGTCATCAGCGTAACGCAGGTTGTTGAGTCTACCTCCAATCTTGATGCCACTTTTCTCCTCATAGGGCCCAGCCTCCCGGCTAATGCATATGTACATATTTAAATATATACAAATAATTTTCAATATTAAATGGAATAATACAAACCAACAAAACTATAATACCAATTCAAAATTCGACTGCCATCAAGTCAATATGGTTTCTCCATTGGGTTTCCAGTGGAGGTCATTGGAAAATAATCATCATTTTTCGAAAGAGTAATAGGAGGATTTGAGTGATCAGTCTTGCAGTAGCAATCTGACATGCAGTATAGCATGTAATCACCAGAGTACCTTACAGTGATTATAAACACTGATGGGAAATGTTAGGTGAAGTGACACGGTGAGGATTCAGTATGGTTTGTTTGTTGTTTTTTTCTTCTGTCATTTTTAATTATATACTTGTCTCATATTTTTTTACTTCATTTATTTTTTATTAATGGGGCCTTATGAAGCAAATGTGGTATATATTAGTATATGATACATGTTATTGTTGTTGTTGTGTACCTTTAAGTTGGAACCAACTCACAGCTGACCCTCCAAGGGATTTCAGAATCAATAAACAGTATAGATTTGAACTGCATGTCTTTGGGATTACAGAGCAGCTTATAACCAATGTCCCCCTGGATAACACATACTAGTGATAATTTAATAAGCTTTACTGTCATGGTTTTCAACCTTTTATTTGAAAAATTATATAATTAAAAGTATTA
>NW_006404912.1:0-2523 GCF_000299155.1 Elephantulus edwardii
TTAAAAAATAAGGAACTCATGCAATATTATTCAAAATGGTTGACTCTGGAGAACATTATGCTGAGTGAAATATCCCAGTCTCAAAAGGACAAATATTACATGATGCCACTGTTGTAGAATGGGACTGTCCTTGGGGTTGGGGTAAGACTGAGAGAAACTGAATAAATTGCGTGTACTGCACTGAAACAGATGAGGGACTGAATAAAAGCAATGTATGATAGGGTATTATGGTTATCATAGGAGTCCACAATTAAGGTTGCATAGTGGAATGTACTTGGGGTGGTTGGAGGGGTGCGGGGGGATTGTGTACCAGGGAGGGAGTCTTTCTTTTACTTTTGAAAGAGAGGAGCAAACTGGGGGGCAGGGAGAGAGGGCTGGATGTGTAGAGAAGTACAGCAATGAATGAATGGAAATCCAAATTCTCTGTAAATGTTCATCAAAATTATTAAAAAAATGTATAATTATCGAACACAAAGAACAATGTCTGAAACTGTATTTCATGGAAGAAGCTGGGATCATAGTTTTTTTTTTAATGGCAAATCTGCTCAAATGTATTAGCTATGAAAGTGCAATCTGAAACCTTAATAAGGTACTGATAGACATTATCTATAAAGAAAATGATGATTCTATTGTTGTTATTATGTGCCGTCGAGTCACCTACAACTATAGAGACCCTATGTACAACAGCCCTATCCTGTGCTAATCTTATTGTCTCTGACACACCTACTCCCATTACACCAGTCACTGAATGAACCTGTCTCATTAAGGATCTTCTTCACTTGCACTCTTCCTCCACTCTCCCAAGCATGATGTCCCTTTCCAAGGACAAGTCCCTTCTTGCAATATGTCCAAAGTATTTCAGACAAAGCTTCAGAATCCTTGCTGAACTTATTTGTTCTCCTAGCAGTCTATGGTATATTCAATATTCTTTTCCAGCACCACAGGTCAAAGGCATCAATGTTTTGTCTATCATCTCTAGTCATTGTCTGGCTTTCCGATGCATAGAAGGTAATTGCAAAGTCCATGGCTTGGATCAGGTACACCTTAGTCTCCAGAGTGACATTGTTGCTCTTCAGAACTTTGGAGAGATTTCTGACATCAGACTTTCTCAATGCATTTCATCTTTTGATTTCTTGGCTGCTGGTACCAAAGAGTGTTGATTGTGGAGCCAAGTAAACTGAAGCTGTTAACAATTTCAATCTCTTCACCATCCATCGTGATACTGTCATTCAGCCTAGTGGTGAGAATCTTTGTTTTCTTGATGTTGAACCCCAATCCATATTGAATATATATCTACAAGAAACCCCCAAACCAAATATGAAGCAGAAATTAGTTAATTTTTAGAAAAGATGGAACTTTAGAAATTTATAACAAGACCAACTCTGCAATAAATTCTAAAGGAAGTTCTTCACTCAGAGACAGCAAAGGAAAAGTGGATTTTGTTTAACTGTTTATATTTTTCTAATATTATAACTGAATGCCTTAGTCATAATTTAACAGGTTATATGTAAATTGTCTTAAACAACAAAGAATATCAATATTTTCAGATTGTATTTCCTTTGTAAGTATAAATTAGAATTTGAGTTAAAATTTAATTAGAAAACAAAATTCAATCTTTATGTTTTAGTCTTAATATCTAGACATTATATTTACATTTGTAGCTCTCAGAAATCTTTAGTTTCACACGTTTATTCATAATAACATAAAGTTGTTGACATAAAAATTTCCAAATGGGTCCTCGTAAATGTATTTATATAAAAACATTATAGTTAATGATCCTAAGGTGAACGTGGAGTTGTTTTCATTCTTAAAAATTGTAATTGTGTGATTTTTTTACCTTGTATTTTATGTTGTTGTTGATTTCCTTCGAGTTGAGCATGACTCGTAGCGACCCTATGAACAAAAGTCTTGAAGCCCCTCTTCAGCTATTGACATTTATCCAAGTTCATAGAGTTTCTGGAGGCATGTTGTTTAGGAAGTGGATGCCACTCCTGCTTCCAAATGTATTTTATATCCTGTGTAATTAGTATTCTGCCTATTTATAAATACTCTCTTGTTTCTGAAGACTGCTCAGTTTCCTCTGGCGTCAATTATTATTTCAACTAGTGAATAGTTTTGTTAGTGAGTGTATTTAGAGGGATAAAGCAAGTAATAGACTTTGATTACTTTGACTGAACTCTCTTCCTAGGAAAATTGTTTTTTTATTAAGTAAACATTTTGGTCTTTTGAAAGTATTTTACTTTATAATTGTTAAACGAGTTTCTTTTTCTTAAATATGAGACATTATTAGATAGGAGAGTTGATTCCATCACTTATTGATGTCTTTGAGTCTAAAATTTCTGCCTCTTGAGTTTTTCCTTATAGTAATAAGATGGCTACCATCCATCCATCCATCCATCCATCCATCCATTCCAATGACCTTTCAAGCAGGAAGAAAAGGAAAGAGCTTGCCTTTAGTTTATGATTTAAGAAATAGATAGGAAACTATTTTCAAGAGGATCTGTAATCCAAAAATTGTTGTTG
>NW_006404913.1:0-401 GCF_000299155.1 Elephantulus edwardii
GCAGCTCGACCAAGCTCATCAACAATCTCCAGAAATCCCTAATCTGCTTGATGAATTATTGTCTTTATTAGATTTTCAGGAAAAGGTATAGGCCTTTTTGACTCAGGACATAAAAGGATGAGGAGCCTGAATTCCCTTGTGGTGAAGGAGCCTTTGAGGGACCATTTTCTCAAGCTGCCTGACATTTTGAATTTTAGGCCTAGTGGAAAGGTCAATGACCAATTTTATCTTCTTCTGAGGCCACTCCAGTAAGAATAAGATTGTCATGGCCAATGGAGACTTCCTGTTCGTTGTCAATAGAGTACGTGAATTAGCCCCTAGGCATGTGAATTCTGGGGCACCGGACCCTGTTCCCATGGCTCCTCATTCTTTTCAAGCTTCACCATGTTTCTGGAGGCACC
>NW_006404913.1:1131-2351 GCF_000299155.1 Elephantulus edwardii
TGCAAAGACCTGAAGTTAGAAAACCAAAAGGTAGAACACACTTAGCATTTCTCAAGCTGAAAGAACTGAAGAACAAATTCAAGCCTCAAATTATAATACTGAAGGATTTTTTTGTGTAAAAGGAAGAAATGGCACACGAAATTTTGAATGATGCAGGAAACATCAAAAGAAGATAGATGGAATACACAGAATCATTGTATCAAAAAGAAGTGGGAAGTAGCATATGACCAAAAACCATTGGAACTGAAGGAAAAAGTCCAAGCTGTACTAAGGACATTGGCAAAAAAATAAGGCTTCAGCAATTGACAGAATATCAATTGATGTGTTTCAGCAAGAAATGCGACCTTGAATATGTTCATTCATCGATGCCAAGAAATTTGGAAGACTGCTACCTGATCAACTGATCGGAGGATATCCATATTTGTTCCCATTAAAAAAAATAAAAGATCATCCCAACAGAGTCCTCCTTTTGTTATGACACCGGTAAAGATAAATGATATTTGGTATGATGATAAAAGCTTGCAAATGTTAATAGAGTTATAGAAGTTGTCATTAAGAACCAAAAGAGCTGTAGGTCTAATTATTGTAGGAATTGTTTCTCTTATCTCTATGATTGCTACTGTCTCTACTTCTGCTATAGCTCTGACTCAAGAAGTTCAAACCGCTAAGTTTGTAAATGGGTTAATGAATAATGTGATAAAAAATTGGGTAGAGCAAGAGAATGTGGATGAAGTTATGGAACAAAAATTAAATGCTTTACATGATACAGTGAATGTATTAGGAAACATGGTACAACAAATTAAAATGAAAGGAAAGTTAAGATGCCATGCGGCCTATGATTCTATTTGTGTTACTAAATTGAAATACAATAGCTCAGATAATGATTGGACAAAGGTAGTATCTCATTTAAAAGGAATCTGGGTGTCTAATAATGATTCTCTATTTGTATGATCTGCACCAAAGAATTATAGAAATGCAGAATACCCCAGATATAAATATTTCCCTGGCTGAACAAGCTAGTCAAGGATTTCAAAATCGAAAAAACTGGCTTCTTTCAGTAACTTCATTTAGAAATCTTCTTTTTACTATTGTTGCTCTTTGTATTGTTATCATAGGTATACTTTTGGTCCTCCCTTGTGTTGGCCATATATTAGTCAAGCGTTATAGAGAACTGCTGTGTAAAGTGCATGGAATTCAACTTAAGGCCCTCCCCAGACAAA
>NW_006404914.1:0-551 GCF_000299155.1 Elephantulus edwardii
ACAGTGTTGACCCCACCCTTAGCCCAGAGCCTTGACCCACTTACTTCCCAGTTCCACCCTCAACCAGGATAACCCTTCCCATCTGCCAAGTCCCTAAAATCTCTCAGGATCTTGCCATATGTTTTCCTCCCTATTTAGTTTATAGTCTTATTGCTATTTTCTTTCTTTTGTTTCTCTTCATACGCATTTTTATAAGATTGAGGGTAGACTTCGACCAAATTCCCCTGATACTTAGCCTAGAAATTCTAAGCCAGCATAGTTGTTTATAGTACAAAATAACCCTGAATTTTTTGTTTAAATATCAGATCATTTGACAAAATATTATTTTTTTTTACTATCAAGAAAATCAATTAAGACAAACACCCTTGTGAAGCAATGTATAAAATGCATAGATGATTGAAAATGAGTATGTTTGTTCCCTGGGATGATAAGCATCCTAGAAAAGACTACACTGCAGTGTTTTAAAAAAATAAATTGGGAAACATGTCATACACTATTACAGTGATTTGTATAATGACAAATCAACTACAAATTATAATGTTAATTTGAAA
>NW_006404914.1:1511-2350 GCF_000299155.1 Elephantulus edwardii
CTTAAACCCATTTATTTACTCTGCCAGTTCATCTTCTGAAGGGGTCTTCCTCTCCTTAACAAATCCTGTAATTTTCCAAGCATGATTTTTCCCCCAACAAGGACTAAACTTTTTGATAACATACCTAAAGTATGCAAGACAAAATCTCATCAACCTTGTCTCTCAGGTTTGGCTGACTTCCTCCAAAACAGTTTTGCTTGTCCTTTTGGCAGACCATGGTTGTTTAATATTCGTCATCAGCACCATAGATTAGTGAACCGAAATTTAGATACTTTTACATAAAAGTACTTCTAGAGTTCTGATAAAATTCTAGATATTTGGACTTTAACTCAACTTTTTTGAAAAATTTCTTTTTTATTTCAAAATGAAGATTTTATTATCTTAGATATTTCCAGGGTTAAACACTATTAAAAGTTATTTTATTCATATTAAAATTTGACTGCTCTGTCATGATTCCTGCATAGACTGGTGAACACATACAGGGCTTCATATATTAGTTTAAACATGCCAATTGGTGTCTCAATTCCTGGGGCCTTATTTTTTCCAATGTGTTGCGTGTAGTTTCAACTTCTTCCTTCATTACCGCTGCCTCTTGTTCATATGGTACACCCTGAAAGTTTTCAGTGTCAGTCAATTCTTTTTGGTACAGTGTCTCTCTCTATCTTCTGATTTTTGCTAGATCATTAAACATATACATTCAGTATTGTGGCTTGAGACTTAAACTTGCTTTTCAAATTTAAAAAGAATCTGTTTTTAAAATGTGGTCATGTGAAACCTGTACTTAGACCAAGAAACTGTTCTGTGTATGAGCAAGGGAACTATGTGATTTAAAATTAAGT
>NW_006404915.1:0-494 GCF_000299155.1 Elephantulus edwardii
TCTTAAAATAAAAGGCCTATTGACTAGCACTTTGTCTATTATAGTATAAAGGTTAGGAACCACAAGGTGTAGAGGCTCAACTACATCATTTTTATTGTTCTTAAGTCCTGGGGCAAATTCCATCTACCACTGGGTTGTTTTACAGCTTGGAAGTACACATGCAAAGCAGAGGTGAAGTAAGGAACTACTTATGAGATTTTCTGTCAATTCCAACAACTAAGAAATAGTGAGAAGAGTTGGGACCTCAGAAGGCTTTTTAGGACCAAACAGTAGGCTCTTGTGTCCAGGAGATAACTAATATACTTACCAGTAATGTTAATGCTTACCCACACCTCTTCTGGGAGGATCTAAATAGTTGAATCGTCCTCCTTTGTTTCCAGCTGGGAGCTGGGGCCTGTCAGTCTTGTCAGCCACAAGGACCTGATGTGAGTCACCCTTGGCCAAGTGTCTTTCAGAGCCACACTTAAAGCAAGTGAGTGGGAGCTTCCTCTCTA
>NW_006404915.1:1839-2494 GCF_000299155.1 Elephantulus edwardii
TTCGGTGAAGTGCCTGTTCATATCCTATGCCCATTTTTCTATTGGATTATTTACCTTTATCTTGTGGTGCTCAAGTATTTTATAAATTCTGAATATAAGTCCCTTATCTGATATGTTATTACCAATACTTTTTCCCAGTCGGTGGCTTCCCTTTTTACCCTGTTGGAGAAGTTTTTGGATGTGCATAGATTTTGATTCTTAGAAGATCCCATTCATCTACTTTGTCTTCTCCTGGTCATAGATTTTTCAGGATACTTGGAAGACTGTTTATGTTGTGGATTAGGGCTTCTAGCACTGTTACTAGCTTTTCTGTAATGACGTTTACAGTCCTTGGTTTTAGTCCTAGGTCCATGATCCACCTTGAGTTGGTTTTTGTGTATGGAGTGAGGTGTGGATCTTGCTTGAGTTTTTCGCAGATACTTTTCCAATTTTGCCGACACAATTTGTTAAAAAGCCTGTCGTTTCCCCACTTAATTGATTTCATATTCTTGTCAAAAATCAGTTGACCATAGATTGGTGGGCTGATCTCCAGGTTCTCAATTCTATTCCATTGATCTATGTGTCTGTCATTGTACCAGTACCATGCTGCCTTTACCACCACAGCAGTGTAGTAGGATTTGAAATCAGGGAGTGAGATACCTCCTACCTTTTTCTA
>NW_006404916.1:0-512 GCF_000299155.1 Elephantulus edwardii
TCTTACAGACAGAGTGGATAAAGCACATCTCTGTCAGCATGTGAGAGATGGCGCTGGGGTGCCCCAGTCTGTCTCCTCAGGGGAAGGTGGTGAGGGGATAGTTTTAGGCTAGGTTAGGGGCACAGGGAAGAGCTCGTGTTTATTTAGTGCTTTCAGGAGGGAAAAGCGGGGTCACCTTCATAAAAGGATTTGATGTTGTTGAGACTCATAGCAACCCTATGTACAACAGCCCTAAACTCCGCTCTGTCCTGTGCTAGTCACACTGCCTCTGACAGTCCCATCCCAATTACCCCAATCACTGAATCAATCCACCTCATAGAGGGTCTTCCCCTCCTGCACCGTCCCTCCACCCTTCTAAGCATGATGTCCCTGTCTAAGGACCGGTCCCTCCTTACAACATGTCCACAGTCTGTCAAACGAAGCCCCAGAATCCTTGCCTCCAAGGAGCAGCCTGGTTTAACCCTCTCTAGGATGAATCTGTTTATTTTCTTGGCAGTCCATGGTACATTCAG
>NW_006404916.1:1321-2421 GCF_000299155.1 Elephantulus edwardii
CTGGAATCGGGGCCAGTGAAATGGTTCTCATCCTGTCCACGGTTCTCTGATGGCACTCAGGTGCCTAAAACACTGATTCTCCACGTGGCAGTGTCGGCGTCCTGGCTCTGACGGCTCATGTTATATTGGCCTTGACCTTCTCCCTGCCCCCATCTTAGTGGTCCCAATCCTGACAATGGGAGAGCTTCGATTCAACACATCACGGAAAGAGGGAGAGGAGACGAGGAAATAAGAGTCTGTGATTCAGAGCAAGTTCGACAGGCTCACAGTTGTGTCAACTGCTAGCGTCCCATCACCAAGGCCAGGAAATTCTGTCCTGTGCTGTTGACAGCGACCTACCACAACCCTTTGAACAGCACATCTGGACCTTGCCCTCTCCTCTGCCCAGTTCACACTGTGACACGCTTGAGCCTGTTGTTACAGTAACCACATCAATCCATCTTCTTGACGGTCTTCCTCTCTTACAGCGACCCTCCACCTTGGTAAGCCTCATGGCCCCCTAGCAACATGCCCAGTGTATGTTAGGTGGAGTTTCACTCTCTTTGCCTCCAGGGAGCAACCTGGTTTAATGTTCTCTGAACAGACCTTGCTAGTCCAGGGGATATCCAGTGCTCTTCTCCAGCACTACAACTCAAAGGCATCGATTGTTCTTGCACCTACCTTATTCATTGCCCAATTTCAGAGGCATAGCAAACAACTGAGAAGGCCATGGCTTAGATCACGCACATCTTAATCTTTCACTGACTTATTTACTCTTCAGTTACCAACGCATAGCTGACCCTCCAGCAGGTTTTCAGAGGCAGGTAATTGCACGAGTGTAGATTACGCATTCTTTACAAAGAAGAAGGATGAGAGAAAAAGCTTTGAAAATTTCCAGTTGTGATACTGGAGAAGAGGACAGCAGACAAAATGAGATTCTCCAGATAAGGCAGGTGAAGGGACAGGCAGTACTCACCGGTGGATTAATTGAACATTATAAAAATTGTAAATCATCCATCAATGATAGATAATGGCATAAAACAAAATATCCAAGAAGGAGTTAAAAAAATGTGGTTTGTAAACTTACATTACAGAAGTACATGGATTAATTCTAGTCTGTA
>NW_006404917.1:0-492 GCF_000299155.1 Elephantulus edwardii
ATGAATAAATGGAAATCCAAAGTTTCTGTAAATTTTTATTGAAATTAATAATAAATTTATATAGAATAAAAAGAAAAAATTGTATTGCCACAATTACTGGGATAATGAGGTTAGGTGTATAATAGACAATAATACTGGCTCAAGACAGAGCAGGATTCAGAGGTATTGTGCCTAGGGTTGCTATGAGTTGTAGTCTACTCAATGGAACATAACAACAGCAGTACTGATTCATGGTGATCCTCCACTGGGATTCTCAGGTTGTAAATATTTATGAGAGTAGACTCTCATATATCTCCCCAGAAGCAACTGATAGAAACTGTTGACCTTTACTTTTGATTTAAATTACTGTCCTTAACAGTAATTATAGGACACATGAAGAAATGTTCCAAATCATGAGCAGTCAAAATTGAAGTCTATGGGGGAGAAAATAGTCTAAAAGTATTATATTTTAGGGCATTATTTTTATCGTAGGAGTATGCAATGAGGGTTGCA
>NW_006404917.1:1772-2340 GCF_000299155.1 Elephantulus edwardii
ATTTACAGAGACTTTGCATTTCCATTCATTTACTGTTGCATTTTTCTCCCTGCCCACCCTTCCCTTCCTCCAGTTTGCTCTTCTCTTTAGAAAGTGAAAGAAAAATTCTTTCATTGATACATAATCCCTTCCTTCCCACCTTTTGGACTACCCAGTCATATTATCACTTGTGAACAGTTCTCTCCCTCATTTGTTTCAATGCTGTATACATAATTTATCCCATCTTTTTTTATTGATATTTTAATGAAAGTTTACAGAAAACCTGGATTTTCATTCATTCATTGTTGCACATTTTGCTCCCTACATCCAGTTCGCTTTTCTCTTTATAAAGTTTTTCCTCATTGGTGTACAATTTCCTCCTTACCTCCTACCCCCCAGACCACTCTGCTATGCACCTCTTATTCTGTACTGTTGTCATGAAAATTATGTTGTTGTTGTTATGTGCCATCGAGTCGCTTGTGACTCATAGCGACCCTATGTACAACGGCCCTAAACCCTGTTCTGTTCTGTGCCAATCTCACTGTCTTTGACACACCTACCCTTATTGCCCTAGTCACTGAATCAATCC
>NW_006404918.1:0-2547 GCF_000299155.1 Elephantulus edwardii
GACGACTGCCTCTTGGTCCAAGTATAGGTTTCGCATTGGCACAATTAAATGTTCTGGGATTCCCATTCTTCTCAGAGTCAGACACAGTTTGTTATGATCCACGCAGTCAAATGCCTTTGCATAATCAGTGAAACACAGATAGACAGTCTTCTGGTATTCTCTGCTTTCAGCTAAGAATGTCTTCAACAGTACTACCAGAAAACTCGAGCTCATTGTTGTCACATCAGAACCAGTTCATAGCTGATCCGCTCCTGGGTTTCTGAGGCTATAAATCACACACGAGATTGTTCATTTTTCTATCAGAGCTGCTGGTGGATTTGCACCACCAGAGGCTTGGCCTTTGCACAGTCTATGGACTACACTACCAGAGTTCCCCCCAAAAAAAGAAGGTTGAAAACAATAAATATCTTATTAACATGCATTTATTTACCTACTGATAATATATTTGACAAAGGCAAACAATGAGCTATAGATCAAAAGAGCCTTTCGAATTAAAACTGTATCTCCCACTTACTATTGCTAGGGAGCTCTAGTGGTAAGGAGAGCTGTGCTGCTACCCTGAAGATATATGGTTCAAATCCTAAGCTGCTATACAGAAGAAAGATGGGCAGTCTTCTCTCATGAGATTTATCGCCTCTGAAAACCCACAGGGGAGTCAGCTGAGTCAGTTCCAACTCAATAGTTGTTGCTATTATTGTTACATGCCACTGAGTTGCCTGCAACTCATAGCAACCCTATGTACAATAGCTCTGAACCCTGCTCTAACTTGAGCCAATCTCCCTTTCTCCAACACACCTACCTCCATTACCCTAGTCACTTTGTCAATCCACTACATCTAGCGTCTTCCTCTCCTCCACTGTCCCTCCACCCTTTCAAGGATGATGTCCTTCTCCAAGAACTGGTCTCTCCGGGCCACATGCACAAAGTATGTGACACAGAGCTTCAAAATTCTTGCCTCCAAAAAGCAGCATGGTTCCACCATCTCCAAAACAGACCTGTTTGTTCTCCTGGCATTCCATGGTATCTTTAATACTCCTCTCCAGCACAATTCAAAGGCATCCATTCTTCTGTCATCCTTAGTTACTGTCCAGATCTCTGATGTAATTGCAAAGATCATGGCTTGGGTCAGGTGTACTAGACTGACATCATTGCTCTTTAGTTCTTTGGAGAGATCCCTAACAGCAGATTTACCTATTGCAATTTGTCTTTTGATTTCCTGACTGCTGGTGCAAAAAAGTGTTTATTGTGGAGCCAAGCAAGTTGAAATTGTTTACAACCTCATTCTCTTCTCCATCTATCATGGTACTGTCAATTGGCCCAACTTGATGGTACATAACAACCTTCTAGTTGGAGTGGCTAAAAGAGGCAAAGCCTTAACTAGCCCAGCTGCTAAACAAATGACAAGTTGGAGGCTTGCACAGTTATACTCTAATATACACATGGAATCAACTCATATGCATCAGAATCAACTCAAAATGAAGTATTTTTGTTTAAACTTACTAGTCACATGATAAGAGTTATAGGAACTCATGAATCTAAAGTAAGAGTCTCCTACAATTTACAAAGAATAAACAAGAAGAAGCACCAGGTAAAAGTACCTGTGAAAGGACCGAGCCATCCGTACTGCAGACTGGACCGCAAAAGCTTTGGGGTTTCTCTTCTGGGCATCCTCCCCTTCGTCAAGTTGCAGATCTTGCAGATACCTTCTTTTCTTCTTCTCAGCTTTGGGTCCACTGTTTTTCTTTCTGTGTTTTTTCTGATCTTTATTCTCCATAGTAGCTTTTTACCAGTTCACAAATAGTTATAACCTTCTTCAACTGGGGGAGAAACCAAGGGAAACAGTTAATGATCCAGCCACCAAAGAAGGGGGGAAAAGCCCACAGTAAATTATTATATTTACTTATGAAAAAAAAAATATACATTTGTTCACCCATCACAGAAATTGTATAATATCATCCTCAATTTCACTCATCTCAAGTGTCTAGATTAGCATTAGTCATTTCTACAATAATAAAAATATTTAGCCTGTACTTTTTTTTTCCCAATACAAAATGCTTCATAAATCAAGATGTGCTTAGTAAACGTGAGAAAATTAATTTACTAATAAATTTAAACACTCACCCGTGGTAATGGTTACCACAGTAGATATCAAGCCTAGATATAAATATTAATTTGGTAGTTCCCTATGCTATCATAGCTTACAAATAAATTTTACAAAATTCAAAAATAAATCCCTGATGACACCAACTATTTACATCTGACTGCTAACCTAAAGAGAGCCCTGGGTCATGAGTTGTACTTCACCCTTTAGGTCTAAACTTGGTAACTTAACCCTAGTTGTCGGTCTAAAGAGTCCTGCTGGCATAATCAAGAGGGAGTTGTGGGGGAGCTCTGGTGGCCTAGTGGCAAGAAGCTGCAACTACAATCCCAGAGGTGCACGGTTCGAATCCACCAGATGCTCTGCCGGGAAGGAGGGGCAATTTCCTCCTGTACCAGTCAGATCTGATTTGACGGTACACGCACACAAAAATAATAAAATAAAATAAA
>NW_006404919.1:0-609 GCF_000299155.1 Elephantulus edwardii
ATTTCTTTTAATGGTATCCCACATTATTCTTAAGTTTTCTTCTGTTTCCTTCTTCTTTGCTTCTGCTTTTTTCTCAGTTATATCTGTGGTGGCACCTGTTCCTCTTTTTAAGGAGTGCTTTGCTTATTTGGGATATCTTTCTACTCCAGATGAAATTGGAAAGTGACTTTTCCATCTGATCGAAGAATGGAATTGGTATTTGTATTTGAATTGCACTGAACTTGTAGATTGCCTTTAGTAGAATTGTCATTTTCACAACATTGGGACTTCATGTTCAAGAGCACAGTATATTCTACCATTTCTCTGGGTCTCTTTTAGTTTCTTTTAGTAATGTTTTGTAATTTTCTTTGAATAGATCCTTTGTGTTTCTAGTTAGATTTACTCCCAGGTATTTAATTTTGTGATTAGCAATTGTTATGGGTATTGCTTTTCTTAGCTCAAGTTCTATATTCTCTTTGGCACTATAGAGAAACCCTACTGATATTTGTATGTTGATCTTATATCCTGTCACTTTGCTGAACTGCTCAACTATGTCCAGTAGTTTTCTTGCTGAGTCTTTAGGGTTTTCTAAGTGTACTATCATATCATCTGCATAGAGAGATAATTTTA
>NW_006404919.1:2569-3546 GCF_000299155.1 Elephantulus edwardii
TGATTGGGACATGGAATGTGAGAACCATGAATGTAGGAAAATTAGATATTGTTAAGGAAGAAATGGAACGCATAAATATTGACATACTAGGCACTCGTGAGATGAGATGGACTGGCATGGGGCATTTTGAGTCGGATGATCATATGATATATTACTCTGGAGATGAAAAGTTGAGGAAAAAATAGAGTTGCTTTCATAGTTTCAAAAGTCATTTCTACATCCATCTCGAAGTACAATATTGTGAGTGTCAGGATAATATCCACACGCATACAAGGAAGTCCAGTGAACACCACTATCATTCAGATATATGCACCAACAACCAGAGCCAAGGAAGCAGATATAGAAGATTTTTACCAACTTGTACAGTCGGAAATCGATTGAACATGCAATCAAGATGCATTGATAATAATGGGTGACTGGAATGCAAAAGTTGGGAACAGAGAAGAAGATTCAGTAGTTGGAAAAAAATGGACTCGGTGACAGAAATGGAGCTGGAGAGAGGATGATTGAATTTTGCACAATCAATGACAAATACGTTTTTTAAGAGACATAAACATAGGTTATATACGTGGATTTCACCTGATGGTATGCATAGGAATTAGATCGATTACATCTGCGGAAAAACCACTGGAAAGCTCAATATCAGCTGTGAAAAGTAGGCTAGGAGCTGATTGTGGAACACACCACCAACTACTCATATGCAAGTTCAAGGTGAAGTTGAGGAAAATTAAACCAAATCCATGGTAACCAAATCATGACTTTGAGTCTATCTCCACCTGAATTTCAGGACCATCTCAGGAATAGGTTTGAGGTCTTGAACACTAATGAGTGAAGACCAGACGAGTTGTGGAGAATATCAAGGGTATCATCCAGGAAGAGTGCAAACGGTCATTGCAAGGACAGAAGAGGAAGAGGACCAAAATGGATGTCAGAAGAGACTCTGAAATTGCACTGGAGCACAGAGAAGCCAAAGCAGA